>NW_016911772.1:144576-174525 GCF_001483705.2 Eufriesea mexicana | reverse complement strand
ACTTACATTATATTATATTATAATATATAATAATATACTTACATTATATTATATTATAATATACTTTGACTACTCCAGAATTGCTTTGCAATTTACATCATGAGTGTTCGAAATTGTCCAACGGCTCCGGTACTCTGATGATGGCTATTCTCAGTACTGTGTTGTCAGTTATTAATATCTTGTGGAACATTGTACCAGTTTTCTTCCGTTCTAGTATAGCTAAGGAATCTAAATCATCATTGAACAGACTAGTAGAGCGGCTGCAGTGCTATGGTGGTGGATGTGATAAGTACCCTACTTACAGTTGGAGATATTTGTAGCAATAGCCGTAATTTACATTGATTATTCCAGAATTACCTTGGAACATACGTCATCAGTGTACAATATATTCCAACGGCTACATTACTGTGATTATTGCTTTACTCATTACTGTGTCGTCAACTGTCAATATTTGAAGGGTCTATGGATCTGTATTTTTTCATACTAGAACTGTTATACGGTTTAAATCATCGCCGAACATATTAATCCAGTCGGCTACAGCACTACACTTGTAGATGTAGTAAGTAACGCACGGTCAATAGGAAGCATCTCAATCCGCATCCTTAATATACATTGATTATTCCCGAACTGCTGTGGTATTTATATCATCAGTTTACAAAGTTTTCCGACGGCTACAGTACTCTGGTGATGGCTGTACTCGGTAACGTGTTGTCAATTACATATACCTCGAGTGCTAGTGGATCCGCTTTTTGTCACTCTAGATTATTTATAAAGACTCTGGCATCGTTGAACTGAGTAATACAGCGGCTGCAGTCCTCACCTGGCGGATTCACTAAGTACCGTACCGTCAATTGCACATATCTCGTGTCATAACTGCATAATGCATTGATTATTCTAGAATCGCATTCGAATTTCCATCATCAGTGTGAAATGTTGTCCAGCGGCTACATTACAGTTATGGTGTCTATACTCAGTACTGTGTTGTCAATTGCTGATATCTCGGGGGATAATGGGCCTGTCATTTGTCATTCTGGAATGGCTATACGATATAAATCATCACCGAACATATTATTCCAGTCGGCAACAGTGCTATATTGGTGGACGTAATAAGTACCGTGCTGTCAATTGGAAGTATATCATGCCATAACCGTAATATGCAATGATTATTCCGGAATTGCTTTGGAATTTACATCATCAGTGGCAATGTAGTCCAACGGCTACGGATCTGTGATGATGGCTATACCGAGTAACGTGTTGTCAATTGTTAATGCCTCGAGGGATGATAGTTCTGTCTTTTGTTATTCTACAAAGGCTATGTAATCTAATTCAACATTCAACAGATTAACAGAGCGGCTGCAGTGCTCCGCTGGTGGATGTACCGATTACCGTACTGCGAAATGTAAGTATCACTCTCCATAACCGTAGTAGATATAGATTCTTCCAGAATTACTTTGGAATACGCATCATCAGTGTACAAAACAGTCCAACGACCACATTGCTGTGACTCTTGCAGCACTCAGTCCATTTTTGTCTATTGTTCCTGTCTCACGTGGTCGTGGGCCTGTATCGTGTCATTCCAGTGCCTTTGTAGAATATGAATCATCAATGAAAAGTTTAATCCATCGCCTAAATTGCTATATTGGTGGTTGTATTTAGCACCGTATTGTCACTTGGACATATCTCAAGCAACAACCGTAATATTCATCGATTATAACACTACTGTACTGGAATTTACATCATGTGTGTGCAATGAATTCCAACGGCTACAGCACTGTGACGATGGCTGTACTCAGTGCTGTGTCGACAGTACTTAATATCTCCAGGGTCTGTGGATATGCATTTTGTGATTATAGCCTTGTAATAGTGTTTATATCGTCATTCAGCTGAATAATCCAACTGCTGCGGTGCTATACTGGTGGACGTAATATGTACCGTACTCACAATTGGATACATATCGGGACATAACCTTAATATACATTTATTATTCGAGAATTGCTTTGGAAATAACATCATGAGTGAACAAAGTAATCCAACAGCTACAATTCTTTGATGGTGGCTGTACTCAGCAATGTCTTGTCAATTACCAATACCTCGAGGGATAATGGATATGTCTTTTGTCACTTTAGAACGTATATAGTGTCTTAGTCATCATTGAACAGATTGATACAGCGGCTGCAGTGTTTTGCTTGCTGATTTACTAAGTACCGTACTGTCAATTGGATATATCCCAAGACATATCCGTACTATACGTTTATTATTCTAGAATCACATTCGATTTTCCGTCATCAGTGAACAAAGCAGTCCAACGACAACATTACTTTGAATATGGCTGCACTCGGTAGAGTGTTGTCAATTGTTCGTTTCTTGAGGGATCGAGGGAATGTATTTTATCATTCTAGGGTAGTTGTAGGATATATATCATCAGTGAATAGTTTAATCCACCGTCTACAGTGCCGTATTGGTGTATGTATTGAGCACCATACTGACAATTGGAAATATCTCAAGCCACAACCGTTATATGCACTGATTATGGCACAACTGCTCTTGAATTACCACTATGCGGGTATAAATTGCTCCAACTGCTGCAGTACTGTGATGATGGCTGGACTAAGTGCTGAGTCGTCAATAATTAATATCTGGTGTATCTGTGAATAAGTATTTTGTCATTATATTATTCTTAAAGAATTTGAATCATCAATTAACAGACTCATCAAGAGGCTACAGGGCTGTATTGGTGAATTCACCAATTGAAAATTGGTAACCTCAATTGAAAATTCCTCTAGCCGTAGCAGTAATACACCTTGATAATTCCAGAATTGCTTTGGAATTTACATCATAAGTGAACAAAGTAGTCCAACGTCTACAGTACTCTGTTGATGGCTGACTCAGAAATGTGTTGCCAATTATTAATATCTCGAGGAATAATAGATATGAATTTTGTGTCCCTAGAATATATATGAAATCTTCGTTATCAGTGAACAGATTAGTACAGCGACTGTAGAGCTCCGCTGGCGGATTTGCTAATTACAGTACTGTCAATTGGATATATCTCAAGCAATAACAGTACTATGCAATGATTATTCTAGTATCACTTGGGAATTTACGCCATGAGTGTACAATGTTGTCCAACGGCTACATTATCTTGATGATGGCTGTACTCTGTACTGTGTTGTCATTTGCTATTATCTTCAGGGATAATGAATCTGTCATTTATAGGTCGATAATTGCTATGTATTCGATATCATCATTGAACAGATTAATACAGCAGCAGCAGTGCTGTGCTGATGGATGTAGTAGGTACCGTAGTGTCAATTGGAATTATCTCATGCCGTAACTGTAATATACAATGATTGCTCCAGAACTCTTTCGAATTTACATCATCAGCGAACAAAATGTTCCAACGGCTACAGAGCTGTGACGATGGCTATACTGAGTACCGTGTTGCTAATTGTTAATGTCTCGAAGGATGTTGAATATTTCCTCTGCCATTCTAGGACGGCCATAATATCTTATTCAACACTCAACATACTAATACTGTGGGAGCAGTGCTTTGCTGGTGAATGTACTAATTACCGTACTGCGAGTAATAAGTATCTCTATTCATAGCCGCAGTAAACATATGTTATTCCATAATTACTCTGGAATTTACAGCATCATTGAACAAAGCAGTCCAACGCATACATTACTGTTAATATGGCTGTACTCAGTACAGTATTGTCAATTGTTCGTATCTCGGGGGACCGTGGGTCTGTGTTCTGTCATTCTAAAGTCGTTGTGGGATATAAATCATCACTGACAGTTTAATCCATCGCCTAGTGTGCAATATTTGTGGGTGTATAGAGCACCGCCCTCTCAATTTTAAGTATCTTCAGCCATAACACTAATATTCATTGATTTTTCGACAATTGCTTTGGAAACTACATTATGAACAATGTAGTCCAACGGCTACAGTACCCTAATGATGGCTGTACTCAGTAATGTGTTGTCAATAATTAATACCTCGAGGGATAATGGATAGGTCCTTTGTCACTCTAGAATATTTATGCAATATTTGCCATCGTTGAACAGATTGATACAACGGCTGCAGCGCCTGCTGGTGGACTTACTAAGCACCGTACTATCCATAGGACACATCTCAAGCCACAAGCGTACGATACATTGATTATTCGAGATTCTCTTTCGAATTTACATCACCAGTGTAAAACAGTAGTCCAACCGCTACATTATTTTTATGATAGCTGTGCTAAGGACTCTGCTCTCAATTGCTAATTCCTCAAGGGTCCGTGGATCTGTCTTTTGACAAGCTAGGATTGTTATAGAATTTAAATAATCATCTATCAGATTAATCCAGTGGCTACAGTGTTATATTGTTGGATGTAATATTAACCATACTGTTAATTGGAAATGTCTCAAGCCATGAACATGTTGTACGTCGATTACTCCTGTGTTGCCTCTGTATCTACATCATCAGTGCACAAAGTAGTCCAACGGCTGCAGTACTTTGATGACGGCTATTCTCAGTATTGTGTTGTCAATTGTTTAATACCTTGTGGGAAAATGTATCAGTTTTTTCTGTTCCAGTATGGCTAAGGAATATAAATCCTCACTGAACAGATTAATAATTCGTCTGCAGTGCTCTGGTGGTCGATGTAATTGGTACCCTTCTTAAAGTTGGAAATATTTGAAGCAATAACCGTAATTTACGTTGATCGTTCCAGTGTTACTCTGGAATTTCTGTCATCAGTGTACAATATATTACAACGGCTATATTACAGTGATTATGACTTCACTCATTACTGAGTCGCCAACTGTCAATACTTCAAGGGTCAGTGTATCCGTATTTTTTGATTCTAGAATTGTTATACGATTTAAATCATCACCCATCATATTAATCCAGTCGGCTACAGTGGTATATTGGTAGATGTAGTAAGTACAGTACGGTCAATAGGAAATATCTCAAGCTGCATACTTAATATACATTGATTATGCCCGAAATGCTGTGATATTTACATCATCAGTGTGCAAAGTAGTCCAACGGCTGCAGTACTGTGAAGATTGCTGTTCTCAGTATTGTGATGTCAATTCTTAATATCTCGAAGGATTACGTTTCAGATTTTTGCCATTCTAGAATAGTAATAATATCTTATTCATCATTGATCAGATAAATACAGTGGCTGCAGTGCTCCGCTGGTGAACGTAGTAAGTACCTTACTGTCAGTTGGAAAAGTCTCAAGCCATAAGAGTTACATATATTGATTATTCCAGAATTGCATCGGTACTTATATCTTCAGTGGACAAAATATTCCAACAGTTATGATGCCTGTATGCAGTACTGTGTTGTCAATTGTTGATGTCGCGATGATAATGGATCTCTATTTCGTCATTCTTGAATTTTATACAATCTAAGTCATCATTGAAAAGCTTGATCCAACGGCAACCGTGATCTGTTGGAAGATCTACTAAATGCAGTACTGTCAATTTTAAATGTCACGAGCCATAACCGCACTAAATATTTGTTATTCAAGAATCACTTTCTAATTTGCTTCATCAGTGAACAAAGTACCCGTACGGCTTCGTTAGAGTGATGGTGGCTGTACTCAGTACTGTGCGGTCATATGTTAATGTATGAGATTCAGTGGATCTGCATTTTGTTACTCAGGAGTTGATATAGAAACCAGATTATCATTCAACTGAGGATCCGACGGCTACTGTGCTCTATTAGTGGATGTAATATGTACCGTACTGTCATTGGAAATATATGAAGAGAAAAGTAGTACACATTTATTATTCCAGAATTGCTTTGCAATTTACATCATCAGTGGACAAAGTTATTCAACGGCTACAATATCGTGACGATGGCTGTACTCAGTGCTGCGTAGTCATATGTTAATGTCTCCAGGGATAAATGATCTGCACTTCTCGCTCTAGAGTTGCTGTGGTATATACGTCATCAGTGAACAGACTCTTCCAACGGCAACTACGATATGTTGGAAGATGTACTGAATGCCGTATAGTCAATTCAAACTCTCTCAAGCCATAACCGCATTATACATAGGTTATTCTAGAATCACATTGGAATATACATTATCAGTGATCGAAGTAGTATAGCGGCTGCATAACAGTGATGGTCGGCATGCTCAGCACTATATTGCAAATTGCTAATATCTCGAGGGTCAGTGGATCTGTATTTTGTCAGTCTAGAATAGTTATAGAATTTAGATCATCATTGAACAGAATAATCCAGCGGTCACTGTGCAATATTATTGGATTTCGTAAGTACAGTACTGTCAATTGGAAATATCTCAAGAAAACCGTCATATACATTAATTAACCTGCAATTGCTCTGGAATATTCATCATCACTGAACAAAGCCATCCAACGGCTGCAATGCTGTGACGACGACGGCTCTCAGCTTTGTGTTGTCATTTTTAATTTTTTGAGGGACATTTGATCTGTATTTCTCGTTCTGGAATTGCTGTGGAATATACACTATCAGTGAACAGATTAATACAGCGGCAACTGCGATCTGTTGCAAGAAGTGCGAAATGCCCCACTGCCGATTGGAAATATCATTAGCAATAACCGCACTATACATTGGTTAATCAATAATCACTATCGAATTTACATTATCAGCGAACAATGTGGTCTAACTGCTTAATTACTGTGATGGTGTGGTTTTTCAATACTTTCTTGTAAATTGCTAACTTCCGGAGGGCAAGAAGACCTCTATTTTGTCATTCTTGAATTGTTAAGGAACTTAAATCATCATTTAAGGGAAAAACCTAACGGCTACTGTGACATATTGGTTGGTGTAGTTATTATCGTACTGTCAGTTGGAAATATCTCGTGCCGTAACCGTAATATACGTTGATATTTGTCGAATTTCATTTGAATTTGCAATGTCAATGCACAGGATTACTCAGCGGCTGCAATACTGTTATGATGCCTGCACTCAGCAGTTTGTTGTCAATTCTTAACATCACAAAGGATAATGGATCTGCATTTCCAGATCTAGAATTGCTGTGGAACATATATCACCAGTGAGCATGCCGTTACCACGGTAACAGTGATATGTTGGAGGACGCAATAAATGCCGTACCGTCAATTGTAGATATCACTAACCATAGATGCACAATGCACACGTTATGCTAGAATAACATTAGAATTTACATTATCAGTGAACATAGTAGTCCTACGTCCACATAACTCCGATTGTGGGGCTTGTCAGTGCTGTGTTGAGAAATTGCTAATACCTCGAGATCCAGAGGATATGTATTTTCTCATTCTAGCATTGTTACTGATTTTAAATCATCATTTAAGGGAAAAATCAAACGGCTACTGTGCTATGTTTGTGGATGTAGCAAGTATCGTACTGTCGATTGGAAATATCTCGAGACGCAACCGTAATATACATTGATCATTCTAGAAGGGCATTTGAATTTGCACCATTGGTGAACAAAGTTATTCAGCGGCTACAATAACGTGACGATGGCTGCACACAATACTGCCATGTCATTTGTTAATATTTCGAGGAACAATGAATCTGCATTTGTCGTTCTATAATTTCTGTGTAATATACACTATCAGTAAACAGATTAAGTCAACGGTTACAGTGCACTGTCGGCAGATGTATAAATGCCGTAGTGTAAATTATAAATACCACTAGCCGTAGCCACACAGTACATACTTTATTCTAGAGTCTTTTTGAATTTGCATTGTTGTGAACAAACTGGTCCTACGGCTTCATTACTGACATGGTGGGTATACTCAGCACTGCGATATATACAGTTAATAACTCGAGGATCAGTGGAACTCTATTTTGTCATTCTAGAATTGATATAGTATTTACGTCACCATTGAACAGATTAATCCAACGACTGCTACGCTATACTGGTGGACGTAATTAGTGCCGCACTGTCAACTGGAAATAGCTCAAGGGAACCGTGATATACATAGATTACTCTAGAATTGCCTTGGAATTTTCATCATCAGTCAATGAAATTATACAACGGCTACAATACTGTGATGGTGGCTGTACTCTGTACTGTGTTGTGATTTGCTAATATCTCGAGGCACGAATGACCTGCATTTCTGTTACAGGATTTCTGTGGAATATACTCCAATTTTGATGATATCTGTCCAACGGCTACAGCGATCTGTTGGAAGATGTACTAAATGCCGTACTCTCAACTGTAGATATCACTAGCCATAACCCAATTATACATATGTCATTCTAGGGTCACCTTCTATGTTACATCGTCAGTGTGCAAAGTAGTCCAACGGCTACATTACTGTGATGGTGAGTGCTCTCAGTACTGTGTTGTAACTTGCTAATGTCTCGAGTGGTAGTGGATCCGTATTTTGCCATTCCAGAATTTGTATAGTATTTAAACCTTCATTTCGGGGAATAATCCAATGGCTACTGTGCTATATTGGTGGATTCAGCGAGTACAATACATTCAATTCTAAATATCTCAAGGCAAACGTAACATACATTGATTACTCTAGAATTGCCGTGGAATTTACGTCATCAGTGCACAAAGTCACTCAGCGGCTACAATTCCGTGATGATGGCTTTATCCATTACTATCTTGTCATTTTTTGATTTCTCGGAGGATTATGGACCTGCATTTCTCGTTTTAGAAATGCTGTGGATCATACATTATCAGTGAACATCTTAATCCGACGGCAAATGTGATCTGTTGGAAGATGTACTAAGTGCCGTACTGTCAATTGTATATATCACTAACCATAACCGCATTATACATGTGTTACTCTAGAATCGCTTTCGAATCTACACCATCAGTGAACAAAATATTTCAACGTCTAAGTTACTGTGGTGATGGATGTTCTCAGTGCTGTGTTGTAAATTGCAAATATCTCGAGTGCCAGTGGATCCGTATTTTGTCATTCTAGAATTGTCATAGCACTTAAATCATCGTTTAAGGGAATAATCCAACGGCTAATATGCTATATTTGTGAATTTAGTAAGTACAATACAGTCAATCGGAAATCTCTCAGGACAACCGTAATATACATTGATCATTCTAGAGTTGCTTTGGGATTTACGTCGTCAGTGAACAAACTCATTCAACGGCTGCAATATTGTGATGATGGCTTTAATCAGTACTGTGTTGTCACTTCTTAACTTCTCGAAGGATTATGGATCTGCATCACAGAACAAAGTAGTACAGCGGCTGCACTACTGTGATGGTTGGTGTTCTCAGTACTATGTTGTAGATTGTTAATATCTCGAGTGTGAGAGGATCTGTATTTTGTCATTCCAGAATTGATATAGAATTTAGATCATCATTGAACATGATAATACAAGGACTGCTGTGCTATATTGGTGGATGCAGTAAATACCGTAGTGTCAATTGGAATTAGCTCAAGGCATAGATTGCTCTAGAATTGCTTCGGAAACAACATCATTATTCAACGAAATTTTTCAACGGCTACAATACTGTGATGGCTGCGCTCAGTGTTGTGTTGTCATTTTTTAATTTCTCGAGGGATTATGTATCCGCACTTCTCCTTCCCGAATTGCTGCCGAAAATACAATATCAGTGATCAGATTAATAAGATATCAACTGTGATCCATTAGAAGGTGTACTAAGTGCCGCACTGTCCGTTGTAAATATCACTAACCATAACCGCACAATACACAGGTTGTACCAGAATCACTTTCGAATTTACATTATCAGTGAACCTAGTAGCCCAACGGCTACATTACTGTGATGGTGGGTTTAGTCAGTACTGTGTTGCAAATTGGTAATATTTCGAGTGTCAATGGTTCCGTATTTTGCCATTCTAGAATTTCTTTAAAACTTAAATCAACATTGAACAGGATAATACAGCAGCTAATGTGGTATATTTCTAGAATTAGTAAGTACCATACTATCAGTTAGAAATATCGCAAGCTATAAACGTAATATAAAATGAGAATTCCGGAAAAGCTTTTGAATTTTCATCGTCAGTGAACAAAGTAGTACAACGGCTATAATACAGTGATGGTGACTGTACTCAGTTCTGTGTTGTCATTTTGTAATTTCTCGAGGGATTGTGTACCTGCATTTCTCCTTCTAGAATTGTAGCCGAACATACAACGTTAGTGAACACATTAATCCATCGGCAGCTGTGATCCGTTGGGAGATGCACTAAATGCCGTACTGTTATTTGTAAATGTCACTAACAATAACCACATGATACTTAGGTTATTCAAGCATTTCGTACTTATTTACATTATCAGTGAATCGAGTAGTCCAGCGGCTGCATTACTGTGATGGTGGGTGTGCTCAGTACAGTGTTGTAAACTGCTAATGTCTCGAGGGACAGAGGATCTGTACTTTGTCATTCTAGAATTGTTATAGTATTTAAATCATCATTTAAGGGAGTAATCAAACAACTGCTGCACTAAATTGGTGGATGTAATAAGTATTGTATTCCCACTTGGAAATATCTGGAGCCATAACCGTAATATACGTTGATCACTCTAGAATTGCACTAGAATATAAAACGTCAGCGAGCAAACTTATACAGCGACTACAGTACTGTGATGAAGGCTTCGCTCAGTACTACCTTGCCATTTGCTAATATCTCGAGATATAATGGAACTGCATTTCCCGTTCCAGAATTGCTTTGGAATAAATATCGTCAGTGAAAATGTCGATCCGACGACAACAGTTATCTGTTGGAATACGAACTAAATGCCATATTGCCAATTGAAAATATCACTATACGTAGCCACAGTATTCATAAGTCATTCTAGAATCACTTTCGAATTTGCGTTATCAGTGAAGAAAGTAGTCCAACGGATACTTTACCGTGTTTCTGAGGGTTCTCAGCACTGTGCGATGTATTGCTAATATCTGGAGGACCAGAATACCTGTATTTTGTCATTCTAGAATTTTTATGGCTTTAAATCGTCACTGAACAGATTAATCCAACGACTACTGTGCTATATATTATACTGTCAGATGGAAATAACTAGAGACAACCGTAAATATGAATAGATTACTCAAGAGTTACTGAGGAATTTACATCATCAGTGAACAAAATCATTCAACTGCAACATTAACGTGATGACAGCGGCTATCAGTTGCCGTTTGTTTGTGTCTCGAGAGATAAAGGATCTGCATATCTGGTTATAGAATTGCTGTGGTACATGCATCATCAGTGAAGAGATAAATCCGACGGCAACAGTGTTCTGTTGGAAGACGTACTAAGTGACATACTGTCAATTGTAAATATCAGTAACCATAACCGCACAAAACATAGGTTATACCAGAATCACACTCGAATTTACTTTATCAGTGAACATAGTAGCCCAACGGCTGCATTACTCTGATGGTGGGTGTATCCAGCACCCTATCATCATTCTCTAATATCTCGAACGGGCAATTGACCCGCATTTCTCGTTCTAGAATTGCTACGGTGTACACACAGCCAGTGAAGAGATAAATCCTACTGCAGCTGTTTTCTGTCGCACGATATATTAAATGCCGTACTGTCAATTGTAAATGTTAGTAAGCATTCCGCACAATGCATAACATACTAGAATCTCCTTCGAATTTACATTATCAGTGGCCATAGTAGTCCAGCGGCTTCAACGCTGTAATGGTGGGTGTACTCAGTACTGTGTTGTAAGTAGCTAATATCTCGAGGGTCAATGGATCTGTATTTTGTCATTCTAGAATTTTTATAGAACTTAAATTATCATTGAACATAATAATCCAACAGCTATTGTTCTATGTTGGTGTATTTAGTAAGTACCATACCGTCAATTGGAAATATCTCAAGCCATAATCGTTATATAAAATGATTATTCCGGAATTGCTTTGGAATTGTCATCGTCAGTGTTCAAAGCAATTCGACGGCAACAATATTGTGATGACGGCTGTAATCAGTACTGTGGTGTCATGGTTTAGTTTCTCGAGTGAAGATGGCTCTGCATTTCTCGTTCTAGAATTGGTGTTTTTTATACACCATCAGTGAAAAGAACTATCCAATGGCAACAGTGATCTCTTGTGAGACGTACTAAATGGTGTACTGTCATTTGTAAATAGCACTAAACATGACCGCACAAAACATAGGTTATACCAGAATCACACTCGAATTTACTTTATCAGTGAACATAGTAGCCCAACGGCTACATTACTCTGATGGTGGATGTATCCAGCACCCTATCGTCATTCTCTAATATCTCGAACGGGCAATTGACCCGCATTTCTCGTTCTAGAATTGCTACGGTGTACACACAGCCAGTGAAGAGATAAATCCTATTGCAGCTGTTGTCTGTCGCACAATATATTAAATGCCGTACTGTCAATTGTAAATGTTAGTAAGCATACCGCACAATGCATAACATACTAGAATCTCCTTCGAATTTACATTATCAGTGGCCATAGTAGTCCAGCGGCTTCAACGCTGTAATGGTGGGTGTACTCAGTACTGTGTTGTAAGTAGCTAATATCTCGAGGGTCAATGGATCTGTATTTTGTCATTCTAGAATTTTTATAGAACTTAAATTATCATTGAACATAATAATCCAACAGCTATTGTTCTATGTTGGTGTATTTAGTAAGTACCATACCGTCAATTGGAAATATCTCAAGCCATAATCGTTATATAAAATGATTATTCCGGAATTGCTTTGGAATTGTCATCGTCAGTGTTCAAAGCAATTCGACGGCAACAATATTGTGATGACGGCTGTAATCAGTACTGTGTCCTCATTCCTCAACATCTCGAGGGAAAATGAATCTGCATTTCTGGTTCTATAGTTACTGTGTATTATATATCATCAGTGAAAGGCCAACGCTACGGCAACTGTGATATGATGGAGGATGTACTACATGCCGTACTGTCAATTGTAAATATCACTAACCATAACCGCACGATACATATGTTGTACTAGAATCACTTTCGAATCTGCATTATCTGTGAACATATTGATCCATCTGCTACATTACTGTTATTCTGGGCGTACTCAGTACTGTGTTGTAAATTGCCAATATCTAGAGTGTCAGTGGATATCTATTTTGTCATTCTGGAATTGTTATTGCATTTAGATCATCACTGAACAGGACAATACAACGACTGCTGTGCTACATTTGTGGATTTAATAAGTACAATAATGTCAATTGGAAATATCTCAGGGCAGCCGCAATATACATTGATTATTCTAGAATTCCTTTGGAATATACATCATCAGTGACAATGTTATTCAACGGCTACAATACTGCGATAATGGCCGGGCTCTGTACCTTGTTGTTATTTGTTAATGTCCCAGGGGATAATGGACCTGCATTCCTCGTTCTAGAAATGCTGTGGAATATATATCATCAGTGAACATACCAACAAAATGGCAACAGTGTTCTATTGGATGACGTACTAAACGCCGTACTGTCAATTGAAAATGTCACTTGCCATAACCGCGCAATATATAGGTTGTAGAAGAATCACAATTGAATTTACAGTATCTGTGTACATTGTAGCCCATCGGCTACATAGCAGTGATGGCGGGTGTACTCAGTGCCGTTTTGTAAATAGCAAATATTTCGAGGCACAGTGGACGTGTGTCTTCTCATTCAAGAATTGATATATAACTTATGTCATCATTGAACAGGTTAATCCAGCGAATACGGTGCTATATTAGTGGCTGTAGTAAGCTCCGTACAGTCAATTGGATATAGCTCAGGACAACCGTGACATTCAGAGAATACTCTAGAATTGCTATGGAACTTACATCATCAGTGAGCAAAGTTATTCAACAGCTACAATACTGTGATGATGTCTGTACTCAGTTCAGTGTTGTCGTTGTTTTGTTTCTCGAGGAATAATGGATCTGCATTACTTGTTCTGCAATTGCTGTGGAATACACGCAATCAGTGAACGGAATAGACTATCGGCAACAGTGACCTGATGGAAGATGTAATAAATGCCGGACTGTTAATTGTAAATGACACTGAGGATAACCGCACAATACATAGGTTATACCAGAAACACCTTCCAATTCACATTATCAGTGAACATAGCAGTCCAACGGCTACATCACTGTGATGGTGGGTGTACTCAGTACTGTGCTGTAAATTGCTAATATCTGGAGAGTCAATGGATCTGTATTTTGTCATAATGGAAGTTTTAAGGAACTTAAATTATCATTGATCAGAGTAGTACAACCGCTACTGTGCTATATTGGTGGGTGTAGTAAGTACAATAATGTCAACTGGAAATACTTTGGTACAACCGTAATATACATCGATTATTCTAGAATTGCTTCGGAATTTACATCACCAGTGAGCAAAGTTATTCAACGGCTGCAACACTGAAATGATGGCAGTTCTCTTTACCTGGTTGTCACATTTAATATACCAGGGCATAATTGAACTGCGTTTCTCGTTCTTGAAATTATGTGGAATATATATCATCAGTGAATATGTCAATGCAACGGCAACAGTGGTCTGGTGGAAAACGTACTAAATGCCGTACTGTCAATTGTAAATGTCACCAGACATAGCCTCACTATACATAGGTTATTCTAAAATCACATTCGAATTTACATCATCAGAGGACGAAGTACTCCAACGGCTACATTATTGTGACGTTAGATGTACCCAGTACTGTGTTGCCAATTGTTAATTCCTCAAGGATCAGTGGATCTCTATTCTGTCATTCTAGTTTTGCTATAGAACTTAAAGCATGATTGAACAGAATAGTCCAGCGGCTACTGTGCTATTTTGGTGGATGTAATATGGGCAGTTCTGACATTGGAAGTATCTGAAGGCAACCGTAATATACATTGAATATTCTAGAATTGCTTTGGAAATTCTATAATCAGTGAACAAAGTTATTCAACTGCTAGAATACTGTGTTGATGGCTGTACTCAATACTTTGCTGTCAATCGCTAGTAACTGAAGGAACAGTGGACCTGCATTTTATCATTCTAGAAATGTCACAGAAATTGAAACATCATTTATCAGATTAATTCAACTGCTTCGATGCTATATTGCTGGATATAATGGGTACTTTACTGGCAATTAGAAATGTCTCAAGCAATAGCAGTGAAATCCGTTGATCATTCTAGAATTGAATTTGAATTAACGACATCGTTGGCCAAACGTATACAACGGCTGCAATACTGTGATAATGGCGGTACTCAGTACTTTGTTGTCATTTGTTAACATCCCAAGGGACAATGGATATTCATTTCCTGTTCTCGAATTGATGTGGAATGTACCTCATCAGTGAACAAATCTATGCAACGGCAACCGTGTTCTGTTGGAAGACGTACTGTATGCCGTACTGTCAATTGTAAATGTCACTAACCATAACCGCACGACATACAGGTTATATTAGGATCACATTCGAATCTACATTATCATTGACCGAAGTAGTCACCTGATACATTACTGTGTTCGTGGGAGGCCTCAGTACTGTGTTAAATTGGTAATACCTCGAAGTCCAGCGGATCTGTACTTCGTTATTCTACAATTTTTATAGAATGTATATCATCATTCAACAGAATAATCCATCGGCTACTCTGCTGTATTGGTGGATGCAATAAGTACCGTACTGTCAATTGGAAATACCTGAAAACGACTGTAATATACATTGATTATTCTAGAATTGCTTTGGGAATTCCATAATCGGTGAACAATGTCATTCCAAGTCTAGAATACTGTCGTGCAGGCTGTAATCAGTACTGTGCAGCCATTTTTTAATACCGAAAGGGATGATGGATTTCTCGTACTAGATTTGCTGTGGAATACTCACCATCAGCGAACAGATTAGCCCTACGGTAACATAGATATGTTGGAAGACGTAATGAATGCTGTACTGTCATTTGCAAATGTCACTAACCATAACCGTGCAACATGTACGTTATACAAGAGTCACTTTCGAATTTACATTATCATTGAACATGGTAGTCCAACGGCTACATTTCTGTGATGGTGGGTGCCTCAGTACTGTGTGGTAAATGGCTAACACATCGAGGGCCAGCGTATCTGTATTTTGTGAGTCAAGAGTTTTTATAGAATTTAAATCAAACCTGAACAGTCTTATTCAACTGCTCAAGTGCTTTGTTGGTGGACCTATTATGTACCATACTGTCAATTGGGTATAATTAAGGCCGTAATCGTGATATATAATGAATATGCCAGAATTGCTTTGGAATTCTCGTCATCAGAGGGCAAAGCCATTGAACGGCTAGAATACTGTGATGGAGGCTGTACTCAGTACCGTGTTGTCATTTTCTAATTTCTCGAGGGATAATGGATCTGCATTTCACGTTCTAGAATTGCTATGCAATATAGACCGTCAGTGGAGAGATTAGTCAAACGGCAACAGTGATCGGTTGGTGGGTGAACTACATACTGTACTCTCAATTGTGAATGCCAATAGCCACAACAGTAGTGTGCATTGATTATCCTAGAATAGCCTTGGAAAATACATCAGCAGTGGAGGAAGTTATGCAAAGTCTACAATAATGTGATGACGGCTATACTCAGTGGCGTGTTATCAATTTCTAGTACCTCAAGGGTTAATGCATCTCTGTTTTGCCATTCTAGAAATGTCATAACATATACATCATCACAGAGGAGATAAACAATGCGACTGAAGTCCTCTGCTCGTGGAAGCACTGAGTACCGCCCAATTAATTGGAAATATCTCTATACAGACCCTTACAAAACATTCTTGTTTAAAGAATTGCTTTGGAATTTATATGATTGATGGGCACACTTATACATCGGCGACAGTACTGTGACGAAGGCTGTAGTCTGCACTTTGTTGTCAATTGCTAACATCTCGAGGGACAATTGATATGATTGCTGTCGTTCTAGAACCGCAACAGAATCTAAATGATCATTGTGCATATTAATCCAGCTGCTACAGTGCTATGTTGATGGATGTATTAAGCACCGTACTGACAATTGTAAATATCCATATCCATAACAACACCATACACGGATTATTCCAGAATTTCTTTGGAATTTACAGCATCACAGTACTGCAACCGTTGCATCACTTTGATCACTGATGGTGCGAGTTCCACAGCAATTTTGAAATAATCAATGTACAGTATGGTTACGGCTATAGGTACTTACCTATACTAAAATACGGTACTTACCACATCCACCAGCAGAGCAATGTGGCCGTTGGATTAATCTGTTCGATGATGATTCTTATGCATCGGCAATTCTACAGTGAAAATGGCAGATCCGCTATCCCGTTAAATACAAACAATTGACAACACAGTACTGAGCAGAACCGTCACCACTGTGCTATAGATTGTAAACCATTCCTTCACAGATGATGTAACATCAAAATGAAATCTAGAGTATTCTATGTATAGTACGGTAACTAGAGATGCCTACAGATCACAGTACGATGCTTAGTACATCCAACAACAGAGCACTGTTGCCGTTGGAATAATCCGATCACTTATGGTCTAAATCACCTAGAAACTCTAGAGTGACAAAACACAGAGGTATTATCTGTAGTCATATTAGCAACTGACAGCACGATACAGAGTACAGCCATGATCATAGTAATCTAGCCGTCGGATTACTCTGTTCACTGATGACGTTTATTCCAAAGTTATTCTGGAATAACGTATGTAAGGTACGATTGTGAGTAGTGATATTTACAACTGGCAGTATGGCACGTAGTACCTCTACCAACAGGGCACAGTTGCAGCTGGATTTATTTGTCCACTGATGATGCATATTCTACAGCAGTTCTAGAATGGAAAATGAAGATCCATTATCCTTCGGGATATTAACGATTCAAAACACAGTGCTGAGTACCGTCATCACCACAGTAACGTAGGCGTTGGATTAATTTGTTCACTGATAATGTACGTTCTATAGCAATTCAACAATATTCAAAGAATACTATGGTTATCGTTAGAGATATTTTCAATTTTCAATACGGTACATCGTACATCTACCAAGCAGATCACTGTACCCATTCGATTAATTTGTCCAATCTTGATTTAGGTTCTATAACAATTCTAGAATGACACACCACAGATCGATAATACCTCGCGATATTAGTAATTGACAACAATTTACCGAGAACAGCTATCATCAAAGAAATGTAGCCGTTGGAATTCTTTCTTCACTGAAGATATATATTCTAAGGTCGTTCTAGAAAAACCTATGTATAGTATGGTTATTTCGAGTGATATTTACAGCTGACAGTACGGCAGTTAATACCTTTACCATCAGAGTATGTATTCCGTTGGATTAATCTGCAAACAGATGATGTATGTTTTCCAGCAATACTGGAATGCAAAATGAAGGACCATTACATTTCGAGGCACTAACAGTTGTCAACACAGTACTGAGTAGAGCCAATGTAACAGTATTGCAGCCTTTGTGTTAATATGTTCATCGATGATATAATTCTGCAGCAATTCTCGGATAGTCAACGAATTGTATTGCTATGGCTAGAGACATTTGCGTTTGAGAGTACGTTATAGCGAACACCTACCAAAAGGCAACTGTAGCAGTTGGAATAATCTGCTCAATGATGATATAGGTTCTACAACCATTCTAGAATGACAATATACAAATCCATTATACCTCGCGATATTAACAATTGACAACACAGTGCTGTGTACAGCCGTCATTACAGCACTGTAGCCGTTGTACAATACTACTCACTGATGTAAATTCAAAAGAATTTGTTGAATGACAATCCACAGATCCATTATCTCTTGATATATAACAGTTGACAACACAGTACTGAGATCAGCCATCGTCAAAATACTGTAGCCGATGGATTAACATATCCACTGATGATGAGAGTTCCAAAGCAATTATGGAATAATCAATGTATAGTAGTGTTATGGCGAGAGATATTTATGATATGCAGTACGGTACTTGGTACATACACAGACAGAGCTCGATAGCGGTTGGAGTAGTATGCTAACTAATTATTTATATTTTAATGTATTTCTAGAAAGACAAAACGCTGTTCCTTGATTCCTCGGGAAATTATCAACTGACAACACAGTAGAAAGTGTAGCAATCATCACGGTAATGTAGCAGTTGGATTAACCTCTTCTTTGATGATTTAAATTCCGCTGCCCTTCTAAAATAATGAATGTATAGTACGCCTGTAACTTGGAGTAATGAGTTCAATGATGATTTGGAATCCATAGCAATTCTGAGATGACAATCGACAGTTCCATTATCCCACGAAATATTGATAATTGGCAACACAGTGCTGAGTACAGCCACCACCACAGCACTGTAGCCGTTGCATTGAACTAAGTTGTTCACTGAGGAAAATTCAAAAGGATTCCTGGAATGACAATTTATCTGTGCATCATCACTCGACATATAAACATTAGGCAACGCAGTACTCAATACAGCCATCATGAGAGTCCTGTAGCCGTTGTGTTACTTTGTTCATTGATGATTTATGTTCCCAAGCCACTCTAGAATAATCAATGTATATTACGGTCATGGCTCGAGAAACATACAACTGCCATTACGGTGCTCAGTAAAGCCATCATCACAGCACTGTAGCCGTTGCACTATATTGGTTACTGACGTAAATTCCAAAGAAAGACTAGAATGACATTACGCATATCCATCATCCCTCGACATATTAACAACTGCCAACACACTATTGCATACAGCCTTCATCACGGTACGGTAGCCACTGGATTACCTTGATAATTTAAGACTTTAATTCCGGATATATTCTAGAGTAGTCAATGTATAGTACGGTTATGGCTAGAGATATTTTCAACTGAAATTACAGTGCTAAGTACAGCCATCATCACGTTACGGTAGACGACGGATTACTTTCCTCATTAAAGACTTAAATTCACCAGCCATTAATGAATAATCAATGTATAGGTTGGTTATAGCTAGAGACATTTAAAGCTCATATTACGGTGCGCAGCGCAACCATGAGCAGAGCACTGTAGCCATTGGATTAATGTGTTCAATGATGATCTCCATTCTAGTGCAATTCTAGAATGACAAAAGACGGACGCATTCTCCCTCGAGGTATTAAAAATTCACAGCACATTATTGGGTACAGCCATTATCATTGTACTCTAGCCGTTTGATTTATTTGATCATTGAAGACTTAAATTTCACAGTCAATCTAGAATAGCCAATGCACATTACGTATATGGCTAGAGATATTTACAACCGACATTTTGCATCCATTAACAGAGCACTGTTTTCGTTGGATAAGTCTGTTCACGGGTGATTTGTATTCCACAGCAAACCCTAGAATTAAAAATGCAGATCCAGTATGCCTCGAGACATTAGATGCTGACAACACAGTACTAAGTATAATCATCGTCAAAGCACAGTAGCCGCTGTACTAACATCTTCATTGAAGATATAAGTTCCGCAGCCATTTTAGAATAACCCATGTGTAGTGCGGTTGTGGCTAGAGGAATTTACAATTGACGATGCGGTACTTAGTACATTCACCAAAACAGCACAGTAGCCGATTCATTAGTGTATTCGCTGGTGACTTAAATTACATAGCAATAATGCGATGACAGAAGGCTGACACATTATCGCTAGAGATACTAATAATTGACAAAACAGTATTAATTACAGCCATCTACACAATACTGTAGCCGTTAAAATAATTTTTTCACTGATGACTTGAATTCCGCGGCAGTACCAGAATAATCAATGTATTGAACAATTATGGCTAGAGGTATTTACAATTGGCAGGGCAGTACATCCGCAATCAGAACACTCTAGCCGTTGGTTTAATCTGCTCAATGCCGATATAAATCGTATATTAATTCCAGAATGTCAATAGGCAGATACCCTTGCGCTCGATATGCTAACAGATGAAACAGTACTCAGCACAGCCACAATCACAGTACTGCAGTCGCTGGATGAACTTGATCACCGATGATTTAGTGCCATAGGAATTCTAAAATAATGAATGTATATTTCGGTTATTGCTAGAGATATTTACAATTGACAGTACTGTACAGGGCACATCCACCGTCATCACGCTGTAGCAGTTGAATTGGTCTGTTCACTAATTATATGTATTCTATAGCAGTTCGAGAATGATCAATGGATGAATCAGTTATTGCTGGAGATATTAACAATTGACATTACGTTACTTAGTACACCCACCAACACAGCACTGTTTCGGTTTGATAGATATGTTCACTGATTACTTAAATTCCACAGCATTTCCAGGATAATACATTCATAGGTCAGTTATTGCTAGAGATATATATAATTGGCAGCACGGTGCTTGGTACATCCACCGACAGATCACACTAGTCGTTGGAATAATCTGTTTTATAAGTTCTAGTATGACCAATGGTTTGTTCATATGTCGATAGTAATGTGGACAATTGAGATTGGGGGACTGAGAGTTCCCGTCTTTACACTACTACAGCGCTTGAGTTATTCTGTACGATGAACAGATATGTTCTTCCTCAATTGTACAATGGTCAATGGATAAAGCAATTGTGACTGAAGGCAATGACATATGTCAATATAGTGCTGAGTACTGCCATCACCGCAGTATTGTAGCCGTTGGATCGATTTGCTCGCTGATGGTTTAAGCTCTATAGCAATTCTAGAATGTACAATGAATATACCATACAGCGTTAGTGGAATTTACACGTGACAATATTCTACTGAGTTTATTAGTCTTCACAATACTGTATCCGTTGAACTAATATATTCGCTGATCATCTACGTTCTCTAGCAACTGTATAATGATCAATGGATGTAGCAATTACCGCAGGGACATTATATATATCAGTACATTACTGATTGTAGCCATCAGCAGAGCACTGTATTCGATTGGTTGTGTTGTTGACTGATGATTTAAATTCGAGAGCAATTCTAGAGTGACAGAAGACAGATATACCATCGCTCGAGGTATTATCAATCTACAAAACAGTACTGATTAGCGCCATCGTCATAGCACTGTAGCCGTTAAATTAATTTGTTGACTGATTATAGAAATTCCACGCCTATTCTAGCATAATCTATGTATAGATCAGCTGTTGCTCGTGATGTTTATAATTGACGTTGCGGTACTTAGTAGATACACCAGGAGAACACTCAAGCCCTTCGGTTTACCTGCTCAATGATGATTTACATACTACATCAGTTCTAGTCTCCATAGCCGTTCTAGAGTGATCAACGAATAGATCACACACCGGTAGTGACGTAGATAAACGCCTGTGAAGAAATGAGTGTGTCCGTTTACACTATACTACAGCCATTGCATTAATCTATCCGCCGAACACCTAAGATCTTCAGTAATTGTCGGATGATCGAATGGGAGGAGCAATCTTCGCTAGAGACATTGACATATATCAATACCGTACTGTGTATAGCCGTCACCACCGTACTGTAGCTGTTGGATTAATTTGTTCCCTGATGATTTAAATTCCACAGCAATTCCAGCATACATAATGTGTAGAGCAGTTAAGGCTAGAGATATCTACAATTGGCACTACGGTACTTGGTTCATCCACCAACAAATCGCTGTAGCTGCTGGGTTAATATGCTCAATGTTGATTGAGTTCCTATAGCAATTGTAGTATGTCTAAAGGCATAACCAATAATGCTCAAGATATTAACAATTTACAAACCAGGACCGATTAGAGCTCTGATCATTGCAATGTAGCTGTTGCAATAATTTGTTCACGGAAGATGTGATTCCTATAGCAACTCTAAACGGACAAAGGGCAGATCCATTATCGCTCGAGACGTTAACAATTGACAGCACAGTACTGAGAACAACCATCATCACTGTTACGTATCTACTGGATTGATTTGTTCACTGACGATTTGTATTCCACGTCATCTCTGCAATAATCAGTGTATAGTACGGCTACGGCCACAGATATTTACAGTTGGAAGACAGGGATTTCGTTCATACACAAACAGAGCACTGTAGCTGTTGTATTCCGTTCACTGATCATTTAATGTTCTCAGCAATTCGAGATTGATCAGTGGATAGATCACATATCTGTGTATCACAACACTGTACCAGGAGCAGCCGTGGTCAGAATACTAAAGCCAATGGAACAGTCGTTTCGCTGTTACCTATGTTCTCCAGCATTCGTAGAATGATCAATGGATATTGCAATTGAAGCTAGAAACAATGACATATGTCAATACAGTAGAGAGTACAGCCATCAAGAGGGCACTGTAGCGGGTAGATTAATTTGTTCACTAATGACGTCAATTCCACGGCAATTCTAGAATAATCAACGAACAGATGATTTATGTCTAAAGATATCTTCAATTGACAGTACACTACTTAGTACATTCGCCAAAATATCGTTTTAGCCGTTTGAGTTATCTGTTCTCCGTATATTTAAACTCTATTTCAATTTTAGGATGATCTGTGGATGGATCAAATGTCGGTTGAGATGTTCACAAATGTTAGTACAGCACTGAGTGTAGCCAACTACAAAATACCATAGCCATTAATTTAATATGTTCGGTGATCGTATATATCTCTTAGCAATTGCAGAAATACCAGTAGATATAGTAACGGTCATTTGAGGCATTGACATATGTCGACAGAGTACTGAGTATAGAAACTAACAGAGTATTGTAACCGTTTTATTAATCTGTTCACTGATGATTTAAATTCCTCGGCAATACTAGAGTTATTAACGTATAGATCCCTTATGGCTAGAGATATCTACAACTGGTAATACGATGCATAGTTTATTCATCAAAAGAGCACAAGAGCTACTGGATTAATCAGTTCGCCGATGATTTAAACTCTGTAGCAATTTTAGAATGATCAACGGATGGATCATATTCCTACAGTGATATCGACAATTTACAATACGTTACTGATTCTAAACATCTGCACAGTGCTGTAGCCACTTAATTAATCTTTTCGCTGATCGTCCAATATATTCAGCAATTTTAAAACGATGGTTACAGCAGTTGTCGTTGGAGGCAGTGACATATGTCAATACAGTATTGAGTGTAGCCATCACAAGGTCATAGTAGACGTTGTTTAATTTGATCACTGAAGACTTAATTTCCACAGTAATTCCAGAGTATTCCAGGTAGAGTACGGTTGTGCCGAGGGATATATGCAATCGTCTGAACGGTAGTTATTACTTACACCAACAGAGCCCTGTAGCCGTAGGATTAATCTGTTCGCTGATGGCTTAAAGCCTATAGCAATTCTAAAATGGCAAATAGCAGATCCAGTATCGCTTAAGATATTGACTAATGACAAAGCAGTACTGAGTACATCCACTGTCACAGTACTGTAGGCGTTGGATTAATCTTTTCACTGACGACATATATTCCAAAGCAAATAAGAATAATCAAAGGACAGAACAATTTGTCGTAGAAGACATTGACAAATATCTGTAAACCACTGAGTAATGCAGTTAACAGGTCAATGTAGCTGTTTGATAAATATGTTTCATGATGATTAAATTCTATAGCAATTCCAGGATGATAAAAGCAAGAAAGATTGTGGCTCGAGTTGTAAACAGTTGTCGACAGAGTACTGCGTGCATCGATCATCATATTGCTGTGACCGTTAGAGTAATTTGTTCAATGGTGATTTAGATTCCATAGCAATTCTGAAATAACTAGTGTATAGTACAGTTATGAATAGAGATACTTAGAATTGACAGTGCGGTACTTAGTACATCCACCAACAGAGCACTCCAGCTGTCGGATTAATCTACACACTGATTGATGGAATAATATAGCAACTCTAGGATGACATGGATGCGATCCATTATCGCTCGAGATATTAAAAATTAACAACCTAGTGCTGAGTACTGCCTTCGTGACCGGAATGTAGCCGTTGCATAAATTTGCTCACCGAAGATTAAATTCACAGCAATTCTAGAATAATCAACGCATATAAGGCATGGCTAAAGATATTTACAGTTGACAGTACGATACTTAGTACATACAACATCAGAGCACTGTAACCACTGGATTAATCTGTTCACTGACGGCTCAAATTCTATAGAAATTCTAGAATGGCAGACAGCAGATCCATTATCTCTCGGGTACTAGACAACAGTCAACAAGGTACAGAGCACAGCCATCATCACAGTAATGTAACCTTTGGATTAATCTGTTCACTGACAATTGACATGCAGCCGCAACTCTAGAATAATCTATATATAGATCAGTTTTCGCTACAGATATTTACAATTGACAGTGCGGTACGTAGTATATACATAAACAAAGCACTGTTGAGGTTGTATCAATATGTTCAATGATGATTTATGTTCTATAGCAATTCTAGAATAATGAATAGATACTTCCCGTATAGACAGTGACATTGGCAGTAGACAATACAGTACTGGGCGTTTCCATTTACAAGATACTATAACCATTGTATTAATTAGTTTGCTCACCATCAAAGATTTTCAGCAATTGTAGAAAGATCAGTGGATAGAGCAATTGAAGCTAGAGGCATTGACTCATGTCAAGACAGTACTGAGTATAGCCAACATGACGGTACTGCAGCCGTGGAATTTGCTTGTTCACTGGTAACATACTTTCCACAGAAATTCATGAATAGTCAATGTATAGATCAGTTAAGTCTAGAGATACTTACAATTGGCAATATGGTCCTCAGTACATCCACCAACAGAGCACTGTAGCCGTTGGGTTAATCTGTTCGCTGATCGATATAAATTCTGTATCAATACGTCAATGGCAATGGACAGATCAACTATCGCTCGAAATATTAACATTTTGCAAGACAGTACTGATTAGAGCCATCACCAAGGTACTGCAAACGTTGGATTAATTTGTTCACTAATGACTTAAATTCCACAGCAATTCTAGCTTAATCAATATATAAATCATTTCCGGCTAGAAGTATAAGCAATTGGCAGCACGCTGCTTAGCACATGAACCAACGGTGCACTGTATCCGTTGAATTAATCTGTACACTGATGATACAAATTCTATTGTAATTCTAGAGTGACAGAAAGCAGATACATTGTCGATCGCAGTACTGACAGTAGACAGAACCGAACTGAATACAGTCATCGTCTCAGTACTGTAGTCGTTGCATTAATATGTTCACTGACGACTTCAGTTCCACAGCAATTCTAGGATTGTCAATGTGTAGATCAGCTATGACTAGAGATATTTACAATTACAGACTCTACGGTACTTATTACATCCACCGAAGCAGCACTGTATCCTTTTGATTAACCTGCTCACTGATGACTTGAATTACATAGCAAAAATGCAATGACAAAAGGCAGATCCAATATTGCTCGGGACATTAATAATTGACAAAACAGTACAAATTACAGCCATCTACAAGATACGGTAGCCGTTCAGTTAATTCTTTCATTGATGATTTGAGTTCCACAGCAGTAATGGAATAATCAATGCATTGAACAGTTACGGCTGGAGCTATTTGCAATTGGCAGTGCGGCACCTAGTACGTCCACCAGCAGAACACAATAGCCGTTGGATTAATCTCTTCAATGATGGTCTAAATACTATATCAATTCTAGAATGACAAAAGACGGTTCCATCATCGCTCGTGGCATCAGCAGCGGACAGAACTGTACATAGTACAGTCATCATCAAAGTACTGCAGTCTATTTACTAATTTCATCGCTGCTGATTTGAATTCCTCAGCAATTTAGCATAATCAATGTCTAGATCACTTCTGGCTTGAGATATTTGTAATTGGCTGTCCGGTACTGAGTACTTTCACCAGCAGATCACTACAGCCGTTATATAAAGCTGTCCACTAACGATTTAGTCTCCATAGCAATTCTAGAATGACGAACGGATAGATCACAAATCGGAAGTGATATTGACAAGTGCCTAAGAGAAAATGACTGCTTCCGTTTACACTATACTATAGCCTGTCCGCTGATCATCTAAGTTCTTCAGTAGTTGTAGAATGATCAATGGGAGGAGAAATTATCCCTAGACATATTGACATATGTCAATACAGTACTAAATATACGCATCCACATAATTATACAGCCTGTGTACTTCAATGCAGTACTGTGATGAGCCATATGCAGTGTTCTGTAGTTGTTGTATTAAACTACTCTCCGTTCATCTGAGTTACTGTGTGTATTGCAATTCTAGATGGATCAATGGTTAGATGAGTTAGAGCTTCCAATATTTACAATTTTCAACGCAGTGCTGGGTACAGCATCACAGTACTATAACCATTGGATTAATCAACACACTGATAACGTCTGTTCTATAGCAATTCAGGAAATATCAATTCATATATCAGTTATCGCTAGAGATATATCGACTTGACAATACGGTACACGGAACAGAAATCAACACATGATTATAAACATTGGACTAATCTATGCACTGATGATTTAAATTCTACAGCAGTTCTATACTGATAAATGGATAGATCAATTATCACTTCAGGCATATACGTTTCACAATGCAGTACTGCAAGTAGCTGTCTATACAGTGCTATTTCCATTGGACTATTCACTTCGCAAGTCATCTGCGTTCTTTAGTAACTCTTGAACGATCAAAGGACAAATCAATTATAGCAGGGGATATTAACAAGTGACAAAACAATTCTTATTACAACACTCAACACGGTACTATAGTCACTGGATTAATCTATTCACGGGTCATAAAATGTGTACTGCAATTACAAAATATAAATGAACAGACTAATTACCGCTATAGATACTCTCAAATGGCAATACATTACAGAGAACAGCAATCTACAGGGTTATTTCTTTCCGTGATATTCTGAGTTGTTCTGAAACTATAGAACGTTCAATGGATATAGCAAATGACGCTAGGGACGTTGACAAATGTGAATAAACTACTGAGTATATCTATCTGCAAAGAAGTATATCGGACTGATTGTCCTATACAATGGCGACTCAACTTCCAGATCTACTCTGTAATAATCAACGTATAGATCAATTGCGCCTAGAGTACTTTACAGTTGACTATACAGTACTATGTACAGCCGCTAATACAGAACTATAGCCGCTGGAATAATCTATGCACTGACGACTTTTATTCTGTGGAGATTCTAGAGCTATCAAAGGATGTATCAATTGTAGCTGAAGACATAAACAACTGACAATACGCTACTGATTATAGACATCAACATATTTCAACGGCCATTGCATTAACTTAATCACTGCTCATCTACTTTCTTCAGAAGTTCCCGAATGAATAACGCTATTCACCGAGAAACGCATAATTCATGCATTTTCAACGCAGTTTGAAGACAGTTTCAGCGAACTTTTACAATAATTGGTTTTCTTGCAGTAAAGCTTTTTTACTGCTCCCGAATTTCACATAGCAGCACTATTCTAGTTATGTCACACATTTCCAGCATCTGCAGGGTTGTTTAATCGCGGTTTCAGCGAACTTCTAAAAAATTTGCTATTTCTGGGCGAAGATTTACTACTGCGTTTAATTGCATAGAAACTCTTTGTTCTAGTAATATCGCAAATTTCACGCAACTTCGGCGCCATTGGATTACACTTTCAGCGAGTGTAAGGAAAACCTTCGATTTCTTGTTGCAAAGTTTTACTACTGCTTCAGTTCTGCACCGAATAGTCTTATTTTAGTAATATCTCACACTTCATGCAATTGAAGCGCAGCTTGATTTCAGTTGTGTCGTCTGCCAGCATTTACTTATAGGTATAGCGCGCCACATTAACTGTACTATACTCATTAAATAACAGAATCTATAGCACAAGAGCGATCCAATAAAGGACTTTTACTGCATAAATATAAGTATCGGTAGAATAAGAGTGATCCAATATAGGACATATTACAACCATATAATAACAAGATCACGAGACCCGTGCATCTGCTTTTCCAGCGCCATAGCCACTTGTAAGGGCCGGGATGACGCGTCCCGTTTCTCAGTGCACAGCTTCCGACCAGACGAAATCGTATGAGGGAGACATAGTGCCAAGGAAGGATGTTTGGCCCAGCTCGCTCGTCGATCACGCTTTTCTCGTCTCACGATACTCTCTATACTCTCTCCAATGATGGTCCTCTCAGCGAGCTGTTGACGTCACGTTCACGGTTATTAACCATTTGTGCTTCGAAAAATTTTCGCGGTGTACACGTAACAATTCGATACTTTTCTTGTATGTACATGTGACTTCCGGTTGTTCCCATTTATGGTGAAATGCAAATAGAAAATCACGAGAACTTCATTCCCATATTTGACGAGAAGTTACTTCTATTTCAGTTATTATCATATAGTCGTCACTTAGGCTAAACTATCATATTAACATTGCGAGGAACATGAGATCACGTTTCTCGAACTGAGTATGGACATTTCTTTGGCTTCAATTTGTGACCTTAACTCCCATGACTGTCATTGTTTTTGCATTATTATCATCATATTTCTTTGTAAATTACCCGCTGATTTTCCATCACCTTAATTGTTTCGAATGCGACAGCAATTTATTGGTTTCTACGTTTTGCATACGAAAGCTCTTTGCCACTGTTAATGCTTCTATACTGCTTCGTTTGGGAATATTCACTACAAATTCGGTATCTACAATTTTATCATAGTCCCCATCGTTTAAATCACCTCTCAATTAACTGTACGTTACTTCACATTGTTATACATATTACGACTAGTTTTTAGAAATATTTCTAGCTTATTGCATGTTCGAACACGTAAAAACAGAACCAGACACTTTCTTTATGAACCGTATATCATTACATTTTTGAAGTGCTTAGATCAGCATCAGAAGGATCATTTTTACCTTCATTTATTGTTTTAATCATTACCTTCTGAATTTTAACGATAACAATTGTTAGTTTTCTAGTAATACTTTTTTAAACACAATGTAGTTGTATTTCGCTTCAATTCCGTGCAATCGTACTACTGACGTCGCGGGCCACACATACTTTATTACCAAGCGTTCCAGAAAAGGTTTCAGTTACACTCTGTTCAAATCGAAT
>NW_016911772.1:0-144256 GCF_001483705.2 Eufriesea mexicana | reverse complement strand
ATCGAATTTCTGCTGGGAAATACCCGACGACTTTTAAACAGATAATGCACGCAATTTTATTCAATTCGGACACACTTCACACTTGTCATTTATATTCAAGCGGGAGTAACGCATTTCGAAACGTTCTTTTGCGAAGCATTCATATTTTCATCTTGCATGGGCTTACACGTTTTCATAAATATTCAACAATTTCCATAAAGGACTAGGAAATACTAATCAATTATAATAACTTGATGCAAACGAAATAATCTGGAATTAACCTTGATACGAGTTAAACTGAACGAGCCTAAGAATATCATACTTCTTAATTGCCAAATCTCTATGATATTCGTATAGAGAATTGTACCTTAAGTTGGAAAATCTATTTTCGTTCAAGGTAATGCTAGCGGAAAGCAACTAATTCAGAAATAATCATAAGTTCGTTTAAATACAGAGAAAAAGAAATGGGCGTTCATGATGAAATGGGTCAGAATTAAAATTTGAATTGTATGCATATGGTGGAAGTCTATTTTTACGTAGCTTTTGAATACTTCTGTGTTTATGTACACCGTTTAGGTATAATACCAATAGGTATCCATCTAGCTTAGCTATATTATAATAACATAATACAGATAGCTGTATTATATAACTTATATATTATAGAGATGTGTAAAAATAGGATGACATTGTACTGGTTTCAAATTCTAAACCTGATTTTGATAAAATATGTATCCTAATTTTTCGAATAGCTTCCTGAAAATGTAGAACTTCATAAAACCTTGTAATTGTTATCAATTCCGACCGAAAATTGAAAAACTTGGTCCAAAAACTATAATTCTCAAGGAATGTATAATTTTGACCCAAATGACAGTATAACACTGTTTAAAAGAATGTATGGAATACAACTAGGCCAGCTAGTTCAGTATAACAAAGCATTGAATGGGAATACACAAGTCAATTCAATTTAATTAATAACATGGGACCAAGCAACAAATTTAGCAGGACTCCAAACTATCGAACAAATTATCCTGAGAATCTGGGCACCATACCTTAAATTGCATACGAGCTCTGTAGGAATAGTGCCATACCTGTTAATAAGTTTAGCTTCTCGTCATATTGGAGAGCTTAAGTTAGTTCCGTGCCATACCTAAGCATTCATACCATCATCACAAATTTTAACAGATTTGGAAGGAACGAGGGAAATCTCTGGTATTCTCTTTGTTTATATTGTGTTCAATAGCCTTGTAAACTGCTCTGACGTATTGAAAAAATCCTTAATCGATCTTCCAACTCTTTATGGATAAAGACGATAGTACCTTCTTCATTTACAAAAGCATAAATCAGCCATAGCATATCACTCAGTTATTAATATAATCATTGCTAATGTTAGCAATACGTATTCTACCTCATGTCTGCTCTGTCAATCCCTTCACACTATAAAGCAGCTGTTGTATTGCATCTCTCAGTAGAAGCTTCTTTTTTTCATATACTTGTACACATCTCGTCTCTTTGTATATTTGTATATTTTTACTTTTATATATATTTCCGTGTTTTATTTTTATTTTTCTTTGTTACCGTTAACTTTGTGCCTCACTATAATAATTTTCTTGTAATTTTCCAAATCGGTTATTCCCGCATATTTTATGTTATTTACCCCGAATAATAAAACACTCTGGAGTAACAACCTAAACAGCAAATTCAGTCCGCCAGCCAACATTAATTAAAATGACGAATTGCACAAAACTTCAATGCATATAGCAAAATTACAGGGAACCACGCATCCAGCAATAAATCCACGCCATGTGTATAACCAAACCTTCCCATAACACACAACCCTGTAGGATAGGACGGAAATGAATGCAAAATACTTCCAAGGATATCGAGGGAGAGATCGCCGGTGGAATATTTAACGCAAGGAATATCATACCAATGTCTCCCCGATATCGAATATTTAGCCAGATGTGGTATTCCTGCCCTTTGATGTATCTCTTCGGCTTCTTGTTTTTCCGTCTCGAGCGAGTTCTAAATGCATCCGAGTCGAATCTGCGAATTCGTGGATCCTCATTCACGCGCCCGTTTACTAAGAGAATATTGAAATGCTGGCAACATGACGCCGCTATTACTATACATTGCCGTAAGGACATGTACGATATCCAGATAAGCTGTTTCAGGCGATTAACCAATTCCAGCTATCCACCCCCGCGAGGGCGATTGGGATAAACACCCAAACGCCACTCTATGGGCGGGGGGGGGGGGCCAATCAGCGCGAAACGAGTGTGCCACAGGACAGAATCGGTTCTGCCAATTTGACTAATTGGGGTGACAGCGCCAATCGTCTCCCTTGGTGTTGGGACGGGACCTTTCTAAATGCGTACTGCCTCAGTAGGAAAGCACCCGAGCTGTGCTTTCCTTCTGAGGCGCAACTTTCACGCCGGGCTCCAAGAACCCCTGCCTGCGAAGTAGGCTCCAACGTCTGCCACCACGAGGCCAACCAACCGACGGACGGACGGACTACACGTATGCAGCCGGCCAGGGCTACATCGGTCTCCCGTGGTACCGGTGATCACGGCTGTACCGGTCGTTCCGATCCTGGCGAACCGCTACCGTTCTGTGGCTGATAGCTCACCTCAAAGTAGGTGCACGTCAGCTAGACACCGTGGGGTCGCCAACCAATATTACGGCCGAACAATGTCAACCGTAGCCCCTGCGGAATGCCATAGAGGAGGTCGCTAACGCGCGTTACTTACATCCCTTAAGCGCCTGTTAGCATCTATCCTGACATGGAGTCGCGAAGGAATTGGAGTTAGACCGCGGAACGAGTTTCATCGACCGAGTGCGTTTTCAACACTTTGCCCTCGGCGACGAATCGTTGCGGAAAAATAGCGGTTCGAAGATTTCCCGGGCGAAAATTCGACGAAATTTTTAAAGCGGTGTACGAGGCGACGAGTGCTAATTAACGCGTGGAATTACCTCATTCCGACAATCCACGCATCGTCATTTGATATTTAACACTATACATAGCACAGGTTAATTGACCCACGAATGAGAAAAGGAAAGAAGAATTTGAAAACATGTACGGATATTAATTTGACTTATATTGGACGCAATATCACGCAACCATGTGGCCAAAGCAATGATAGATTCAATGGGGAATTTCAAGTAAAAGGTTTGGAAATGGTTTTGGATTTGAACTTTGGCAGGTTTAATGTACGAATTAGTGCTAATTTTCTACTAGTACTCTCTTCAGCCCTTACACCATGATATATTTACGAGAAACTGAGACAATGATGTCACTAAATATTAATTTCAACTTACATACACAATCTGTTCTAAATAAAATCTAGCCAAATTCTGGATTTATACAAATTTCGTGCGCGTTAATATACGCTCCATGCAATCTTAGCCGAATGCGAGTGCAATCGATATTTATGAGATGTAGTATGAGAAACTAAGGACAATGTAGTCTCATAATCGTAGCGTAAGCGGTTAGCGCCATAATCTACCATGTATACAGTTTGCATACCTTCGTGTGTCTTATTTTCGCATCCCGGGGTTGAATTTGTATTGACACTGTTCCACTGTAGAAGATAAAGACAGTTTCTTGCTGAGGATTGGCAAAAATTGGAAGGAATTGGTGAAAACTTCTTTTTTGCACTATGTACAATTACGGCTTATAAAACCACTATTTTTACACCACGAAAGTTAATGGGCAATTTTTCGTTTCAAGTAAGTTCAGCCTCAATGGAGAGAGTACCAGCGTCAAGTTACTATTTAGAAATTTATATGGTAGAATACGCGCAATGCAATTCCATTAACACACCAGCCATAATGAATAGGGACAAGCAAAACTCCATCTGGTCTTTAAAGTAATAGCAAACAAGTTCGGAGTTTAATGGGATAATTTATTCGGAAAGGAATTACCTAGCAGTAAAGACTCGTATATTACATGCCGTTGGGTCCCAACAGTGGTCTAATTTTCCCTAATTTGGAGCCCAGAAATAAATTTCTAAAGGAAACATGATTCTTAAGGCTTCCCCAGTCTTTTAACCGAAAACCCGTCTCTGCCTTCCACCACAAATATGTCGAAGTAAGAATTCGATCGAAGAACGCAAGAGTACGGTTTTAAACATTGAATAGAGCCCATAAGTGATATTCTCAGACCTCTCCCCGCAAAGCTATAACTGCTCAATGGCTATGGTAGAGTAGATCCACGTTTGCACCTGGTTGCGTGAAATAGAATGTAATTGAACGCAGAAAAAAGTTGCTAGACATTCAGTTATCCCTATGAATATGCATTCGCTGAAAATACCGTGTTTACGAAGCCGGAATATGACAATATCTTCGCGCTAGGACGCATTGCGTACGCTGACGAACGGGTATTTTCCGCTCGTGGAAGGCAAGCCTAATATATACGCCGCGAGCCGGCGGCAAGGAATATATAACGGTGCTCCATGATAGCGCTGTTCTAATTACTTGGTCCTATTACCATTTGCATGCATGCGAGCAGCATGCTTTCCGGTGAGCGCGTTCGGCTCTACGACATAGCAGCGTTTGACTTTAGACAAGTTAAAATCCGAGGCCTCCTTCCAACAATTTTAAAACGAAACAACGTATCTATTATTAATTCCTCCCATCGTGGGAAAATCGCGCGAATAGGCGCGTGATTTGAACAAATATGAGTGACTGGAATGCGTTCGGCTGCTGCAAATATATACGTTCGAGACGGGATTGACGGAACCGTTATCTGGAGCTTTCTACTGCAACGCTTAACCCCCAGAATATACATGCCACTTCTGTTTCGTGGGTTTTGAATATTCGTCGTCTTAATCATTCTGAATTAAGAGGCAGTTTCTCGGAAAACATTATCATTATAATTATTATTGGCTTATGTATTTGTTGCGGCATGATTTTATTGCGTATACAAGTAATAAGCACGACCAGCCCTAGTAACTGTTTCTTGAATTGGTAATTTTGGGCATTATTCAGTAACAATTTTCTATTAATATTATTCCTATATACCGCGTTTGGGTGCAGCTTTATGTGGAATTACGATAAAATATTGTAAACAAGCTTTTCTAGCCTCTAAATGATCTTCACTGGGTTTTAAATGTCGTACTTGTAAAAATGCGTGAAAGGTTGCGCTGCTTTATAAGAAAATTAAAATGGAAACTGGCAGGATTCGAAATTTTCATAACACTATTTATTAATTGCATAACAAATACCAAAAGGAAGCAATGCCCTAATTAAAGGTACTTTAATTAAACCTCTATTACAAGAGAAGTTATAACAAGGAGTGGGACGATCAAGATAAATAGTGAATTATTTATAACCTACCGTACACTTTCCAAACCATATCGATACCTATAAGAAGTAAAACTTAGGGATTCGTCTACGTCAAATTTAGCATTTCCATTTCCCTTTCTACATTCCACGATATTTTACTTTCACACATACTTCTATGTAACTTTAGATTAGCGACAATTCGCAAACATTTATTTAAAAATTTCATACTACTTAATATTCCGGTTTTCCATCTAATACTGTAATGTGATCAATCTTCCAGTATTTTCATGCAGTACATATTTCCAACACTTGGAATTAATATTCTTAATGTTGAAATTACTAAATTTATAAATTAGTAAATTACTAAATTACTAAATTGTAGGACGGCGAAAACTAGCTTTAAGCGACCAAAAATTGACACAACAGCAATGACAGGATAACAGCATGTCAAAAGTTCTGAAACTATTTTAACTAAGTAAAGAACACCACGATAACTAAACGAAAACACACAATTACGTACTCTAATTTAACCCTCTTTCGAAAACCAAGCGACTCACGCTCGTGCCAGTCACAATTGACTTCTAAGAAATCTGTCCTTGTCGACGAGGACCATGCTCTCATGCTTTTCCCAACCTACGTTTCACATCCACATATTGAGCACGGAACTTAATCTTGTTGCCCCAAATAGCTTCTCCATTTGCTTGTAGAAAGTATTAATCGGTTTATAAGTTGTTTTTTTGGCAATCGCAGATTCGTAGTTTCTTTCTGAAATGGTATCCTACACTATCCTAGATATGACAGATTCATAACTCGTCATTATTCCACATAAGGGGTAGGGAATACCGTACTTTTATGGGGAAAAAATTGAAGAACGAGAATAATCGATAAATTTATAATTGAGAAGATGATATAGAATGCCAGTGGCCGAAAAGGAACTCATTTCTTCTAGGAGAAGATTTGAAATTTTCTCTTTAAGCCTGAAATTACCATGCTACATATGACTAATTTAAAATTCGTCATTATACAATATTTATGATTAGGAATACTGCAACGTGTCGGAAAGAGGATAGCCTTTTTATAGGAAAAAATTGAGAGTCGTGGATAATCAACGAATTTAGAACTAATTTGTAAAAGTAGAATACTGATTGGAGGAGAAGGAATTTTGAATTAATATTCTTAATATCGAAATTACTGTTCTAAACGACTGATTTAAAATTCGCCGTTATTCAACATTAATGATAAAGTATGTTGCTACGAATGATGCACAACGATACCTAACGAAGATAACTCCTTTGCTGGAGAGGATTTAAAATATTAGTTCATTTGTATCTTAATCTTTATACATTTTGGCCGTAAGTTAATATCCGCGGTTATGTCTAACTTTCATTTTGAAGAAACCTTTCTAAACCGTAATTCAGTTCCCTAACGGATAAAGACTATTGAATATAATTGCACAGTATTTGACTATTTCTTTCTTAAAGGATATGAGTGAAACGTGTGCTTTCCATGTCAAATTTTTTAAAATATCTACTTCTGTTCTACAGAATAATATACTATTCTTCCTTTCCCAACATTCTCGAAAAATTAATTATAAATTATTCTGAAATTTCCATTTTTGCCCTATGATAATGGAGTCCAATTATGTCTAGATTGAAGTTGGAACTTCTAGACATCACAAGAGGAACAGCAATTCCTTTAACGATGAATCAGTACATGATAATATTCCTTAATCGATACACATTTTAATAACAAACATTTAAAGTAAAAACGTAATGACTTTAATTTAATTAAGAAGCTTTTATCGGCTCGTTTAGAAGAACTTTTCGCCTTGATATTGCACAAGGAGTTGGTGAAATGGAAATAGAATCACGTGAAGGGATGGAGCTAGGGAATTGCTGAACGTCAGTGTATGTTCCTTTTTAGCGGAGTGTTTGCCAAGTCAGGTTACATTGATGGGGTTTGGAGTTTCTTGGAGGACGCTTCATGCCGAAGAACCTGAAGCGAAACATCAGCGAGTATTTTGCATTATAAATTTCACGCCGAAGATACGCCTGCGTATCGTTTATTATTCATCGGATTTCCTATGCTTGACGAATAAAATACACTAATAACACCCATTCCCCTATCGATTTGTTTCCCTTTATTTATGTCGTAAATTTCCCATATTCGATTCACGATTTATTGCCTTAAATAACTTATTCATTTAAGTCTAACTTAATTGTTTATATTTTACTAAAACTCATTTTCTTAACTTATTTAACACTGGCGGCAACGCTACCTGCTGAAGCAAAACTAAACTGTTTATAAATGATATCCATTAATATCTATGTTTTGTAATATTAGCAATTTAATCTCGTTTTAAAATTTTATGCGAAGGGTATAAATTGAAAATTTTGAAACGTGCATTGTACTGATGCGGAAGGATCGAAACAGAAGCGTGAGAATTAAAATACAATTTTAAAGATTCTAACAACGCTTTTTACTGGAAAACGAATTATAGGTACTACGAACATTATCATATTCGTCTGTTATAAAGTGAGATAGAATATTGGAGATATCAAGGGTTGCCCGCGAAGCGAGAGAGAAGTGGGTGATGATGATTTGGAGATCTTGTAATAAAAAATAGATATTATTATCTAAGAAATAGAAAAGAAAAAAATGTATAATTAAAATAAATAAATATTAACGAACCCTCCTGCATTGCTGCTTATATTATCAGTAATATTATTACGCATGTTGTTTTTAAGTCATAACCTATTTTATTTCTTATTTCAATTTTACATATGTAAGGATGAAATTTAGAAAGGTGGTTGAAAGGGAAGCAGAATTACTTGAGAAAATGATGTATGCGTGTCTTCCGATTTAATTATAACATTGAAAATTCAATTACTTATTCTTCTGAATAATATTATTCTGACACATCATGCATATAATTAACAAAATGTTTGCGAGAGATATATTTAAAATAACATGATATAGAACGCAGGATTGAAGTTTATATTTGATGGTTAAAAGTGGGGCAATTTTTCCGGTGAAGGTATGGATTTAACCTAATGGCTATTAGCTAACCACACCAGTTAGTACCAGTGCCAAGGTTAATTACCAGAGTATTCAGTTAGATTTTATTCAAGCGAAAGTTTCGAAACAAAACGTTATTAACCGGTTGGTTGAGAAATAAGGCTTGACGTGTTCATTTTAGCGCCGGTTTCATTATTCACTATCTTCAGAATTCCTTCAACTGAATGAGAATTAATTAGATCCACTAAGATTACGTTACGCACAATTGGTGCCGCTGAAAATATATCAGAAATTCATTTTGAAAATTAATATTTTATTCTGCCTTTTATTAGTACTATTTCTCCAGATCCCTATATAATAAGGAACTTTTAATGAATTTGGTTCCTAATTAAAATTAAAAATTTCACGTTCTTTGGAAAGAAATTTTATTGCGATCATTTATTGCTATTAAACGTATTATTAATTAATTCAATGAAAACTCATTCCATTTGGAAAATCTCTTCCTTACTATCAATACCAGAGGAGCAAATGTTCAGATATTTACCTTATTCAACATTATTATTACCTTCAACGTAGGTTAATATTGCCATAACTATAACCGCAGTGTCTGCTACACAACTTTGCTAATATTTACCAATAACTCCAAGAATTACCTTAAATCCAATGCCAATAATGAACCAATGTACTGATTTATATGTTAAGGACTCACGGACGAAAATTGGCTATAATGAACCACAATAGTCAGGTGATCAATATATTGCAGACAAGCTTGGTGTAATGCCACTGTTGCATTTCTATCAAATATCACGTGCTGTGGAATAGTTGGATTACAAATCTGATGAAAGCATTTCTTACTGGATATTATTCACGATGGAAAATGCTATTTTCATTATAAATAAAGAGAGGAGGAGAATATTATGGGCCATCATTCGCAGGAAAGCACATTTAAAATTAAATAATTTGCGTAATAATTTTGGGCCCTTGCATTCTATTTAGAAGTTCAATATGTGTGTTTGCCTCATTAAATACGTAGGATATTTTGAATTCAAAGCAATTTCACTCAATCCAACTGGTTCGGATTTCTATTCTTTAAAAGCTCATATCTTTGAACCTAATAATTTGATTATAGTTTTATTCACTTTTATTATTACCTCTAACAGCATAAGACTATAATGGAATATTAGAATACTAGGATACTAATTATATTACAACAAGATATTAGAATATTCACTTTTAACCAGTTAGAGATATCGAACTCAGAAAATCAAGGAGAATTGATGTTCCTGGACATTTCCGTTCTCGTGAAACCTTTATTGAGTCACAAAAAGCGTTTAGTCTAACAAGATGTTCCTGACAGGAGGTACTAAAGATACGAAACGGAGAAGTCAAGTAATGGATATTTACATCGAAGTTGTAACAACAATGGCTTCTATAATATTATCACAGATATGCTAGCTGTTCTTAAATATCTGATACTTTTGAACCTAATAGATCACCAACAATGATTCGCACTACCAAGTAATGTAAGAGTAAAGGATTATCGAAATACGAAATTATTTATACCCCAATACAAAGCTTGCAATACATTTATATAATTTCTTTATATCAAACTTATATCTTAAATTCGTATTATGTAAAATAAAACTTAGCGTCAGTACTGCCAAACCCATTAAAATAACGCATTCCTGATTTGCTGTTTTCATAATTACTTGAAAAATACGCTTTTTACATGAAAATTGTTCTTGATATGTATCATTAAGATAAGGGCAGTGTTATTTAAACTCTCTTATCTTTATCGAATTGCTTCATATAATATGTACACTTTATTGAGGCAAACGTTATATCCCGGAAGCACGAATATTGGACAAGAGACGCTCCCACAAACTTCTGCATATCAATTTTCGTCTCGAATCCACCTCTGAAGGACACTTAACCGAGAGTTTCTGACAAAAATGAAGAAACGCGTGGCACAGTTACATCGATATAAAAGTCCCAACCATTTTCATCAAGTTATTAGCAAGACAAACAATTTCCAAATACGAAACACTAATACTCAATGGTTAACTGTCGAATAACTGTAAAACCGAAACACAATCGAGATTTCGCAGCGCGTATAAGTACTGGTCCCCGAATCCATAGCATTTTAAGCGTCGGTTGTTGGAAAACGAAAAAGGGGATGAAGAGCACATTCTATTATACGTTCTATTCCAGTATCTCGTTTTACCCTTTCAAGAGGAATCGACCACTGCGGTTAGATAGCACCTCGATAACACACCTCAAGCATATTCGTTTACCATCCTTCGCTCAACTGTGAGAGTTGTACCGTTTCCTCCGTTAAGTGCGTCGCCAGAAGGCCGAAGTCTCGTTATGCCTTATTGCCTCTCATTTACTGTAACCGAATCATAAACATCCATAAAGGATTCTGTCGGCGAATTGATTGAATAAAATTTATTTTGAGACGATACTTGGGCAGATACCTTGTAAGTGCAGAACTGGACACAGAAAGATACAGCGAATAAATATTTTGGAATACCGGAAGTAAGACAAAGCTGCACCTAGTCAGTTACAATAATAGCAATAAGAATCAGTCCTGTATACTATAAAAATATTTTTAATTATTCGACCTGCAGCGAATCCGATCAGATGTGTGCACTGGAAGATATGATAGAAACAAGAACCCAGATTCCAAATGAAAAATAAGAGATGTTTGCGATGTTTCCTTGTAGTGCTGTCTTACTCAGTGTTTTCATTTTAAATATTAACTGAAGATGAAAGCAAATAGCAAATTGTAGATAAACGAAGCTGGTCCAGTGGTGCAAGGGGTGTGCAAATTTTTGAGAAATTGTTCGCGAGGGTGAGCTTTAAGGAATAATCTCAAGTAATACTGTAGCATTAAAAATACCTACAGTACTATGTAAATATTATGTAAGGGAATATAATAGGAAAATTGTTGAAACCGAGTAAATATCTCATCTTAAAAATATGGGTAAAATTTGTATGAGTGATGAATCTATGATGGGTCTAATAGGATCTATGTAAACAAATGTAAAATATAAATATAGATTTTGCCCCCATTTTCACTCATATTTTTGACACGACATATTTCCAACAATTGAATTTATATGATGATATACTGTCTCTGTAACCTACATTAATATTTCAGTGCACATTTACGCTTATTATTCGTTCAATTGTCAAATTTGACTTTAACACATTCTAAGATTCGCTTTATTACAACCTACCGTATATAAGCTTTTTAATAATCAAGATCACTTCATTTCCCTTCGCATGACATCATCCCAATGCATCTGCATACCCTAATTTCCTGTGAATTTTTACAATAATTTACCTTTCGTAGAATCTACGACTTCTTATTCACATATTTTCAAAAAGCGTGCCAACTTCTTCATTAATACCATAGTCAAATTCAACTTTATCAGTACATTGCGCCATGAAAGTTTTCCTATGATTCACCGTGATGTGCCGATATCCCAGTGAAACGCTATTCCATGCAGAAAATTTTGTTTGAGGAAGGATAGGGAATCATAGATAGACGCCCTCTCGTCCTATATCTTCTGAGGGAAGAAAACCAGATAATGAACTGCAGATTATTTTCCCGCTATAGCGACGCTAGCCGAGTGCAGAGATATCTAGTCCCACTTTTCTCGTATTGAATTTATCGGAGTCGAAGGCAGGTTCGACGTACGAGTCCCTACGTACAGGTTCGAAACAATGCTTAAGGTCAGCACTCCAGCGTGCGTGTTTCTGACAGTCACGTGAAAGCGTACGAGCAAGTTCATTCTAAGTCGTGCTGTTCTAACTGGGATAGGATAAGCCTTATCAGACTCGCACATTTGACCACCAACGATAAGTTTCTCCTTCGCGTTTCATGATCTCTTTGCGGTTATAACGTACCGCCATACTGCTCAGATTATACCTGTGGAAGAAGAATCGACCCTCCATCTCGTGAATTATTTCGACGTCATTGGATAAGTAGATGGTAGGCGTGTTAAGGTACGAGGACAAATCACGAAATAAGTACTGGATAAACGATGGAGCATCATCTGTGTATATGTATAAAAATGTATATTAGAAGAGCATCTCTGAGAGAAATAGTCGAGGAATCTTTCGTGAAAATTTTTGGGAAAATGAGGAGAGACGAGATTTTGTAAAGGAAAGCAACGAGGGAGGAGTATTGGGTGGTATGAGTGGTGTCAACGATAGGAGGCTTTGTTAAATTGGAAATCTTCGTGGTGTAAGATTGAAGCGAAGCAGGAAGGTGATAGTTGATCCTTTGGCTGTGTGTAAGTATATGTGTAACGTATATTTAAATATATTATATATTGACTGTGCAAATAAAATAACTAGTATTAATCGAACGAGTTAGGGAGTGGAAAATGAATAGAATGTATAATTAATTCGAAACGTTTATGGATGGCAGTATACACATTTAGAGCTGTAAGATGTAAACGTTGTATCGGGACCGAAATTTCTTGCCTTTGAATACTTCATTACTTCCAAATAAGGCTAACTATGAAAATTTTAAAATGATAAGAAGGGTACTGGGCTGCAACTATTTTAACCTAGCTATAGGAAAACAGCGATTGGTATTTAATTTTTAAACAGCCAATAAAATTTGCGGTAAAGATATGTTTGAATTAATAAGCTTACTGTTAATATCAAATTGCTCATAGCATGGATTTGTGATAAAAATGGATAGGACCAAGATAACTAACAAGATTTAATTGCAAATTTCACCTATCTCTGATTAAATGTATTTGATAAGGGAATAGATAACTCTAAGTAAAACTGTCCAATAAATTTTAACTTGTCTTTGGATCTGTGATAACCATTTTGTAATTCTTTTAGAGTATACTTTATCAAAGACGAATGCGTAATCTAAGTTGCTCCATCATTCTCAGATTTAAAAAAAAGTGCGTTTACACAAGAATAAGCAGTAGGAGCGATAGGAGGTTCATTCCTGCCTTACAAGTTAGGTGAGAGTATCTCGAGTTAATCAATGTCGACTATTAAAATTATTATTGCTTCTAAATAATTATAAATAGCTATGAGAGATTAGAAATAAACCTCCGAGCATTATTCGTACGAATTTTCATGGATTTTTATAAAATGCTTATTATATGATACGCATTTGCTTCCCAATAGGGCATTCCGTACATTTCTCTGAAGAGGAAACCACCCAGATACAATATTAGGATGAAGATCAGTATTAATAGAACGGTGAATATATATTCTGAAACTGAAAAACATACATATAAAAAATTAGTACGGTTAACTTAACATAACGATGTGTACAGGAAAATTCCTTCATTTAGAAGACACGTAAATGGTATTAATAATTTTGCATAAACTATTGAGTTTATTGTTAATATCTAATTGTTGTTGTTAATAACAAAGAATACATTTACTTAGTTATTAACGAAATCCACAAAATTATAAAATCCTCAACCGATTTCAAAAACCGATTATGTCTCATATAAAAGGGGCACCGCGCGAATTCTCAGGCCATTGCCGGGTGGAGTTCGGTCGAGGTACCTCGGGGGATGGACCAGGCACACTCTGGATTTCACCGGTGAGACCTAGGCGACTTTCATGTGGGTCAGAGTTGGGCATGCTGGCTTTGGTAAATAAATCTTTATACCGTCATATTACGGTTTTATAGTCTCGTTGCGATTCAGATATATCGTTCCATTCTTTAATATGTCTCATCGTTCCACTTTCTAATCAGTTCCTTCCCAGGACTGATCTACATATTTACTTTATAGGTTTATTATCAGAATGCGCTGTTTCGAACTCGAGTTCAGCTATAGTTTTTACGTCTACATAGTAACGTCTGAGATTACGAACAGTTCGTCGGCGGAGTGGCTGGCGGTGAGGTGGAGATAGATGGCTCGCATTGTATAGATCTTCCAGCAAGACGATAGCCATTGACAACTCCACATATACATCACCCCCCCGCCCCTTTGTTTTATTACAGGATCTACCTATTCTTACTTCCGAATTCTTTCATCTTCGGCTTTTTATCCCGAATTCGGTTTTACGTCATCGATGAGCTATTTCTCTCTCATCGATGTATGATTCCACCAATTTCGTTAATGTTTAATAATTTTTTTCGTGTAACTAATCTGTTTTCTCTTGGGTTTATATTTAAATTAATATATTCTCCTTTCAGCTTTCAGGTATCTCAAGATTTAATCTGGAAGACTGCGTAGGACAACGAGAGATGAGTGCATTCAGACACAACTAGTTACAAGATAGAAGACATTGATGGACGACGAGGGATGATTGCGTTTTTACCTAAGTCGTTGTAAACAGTTTTAGGATCGATTACTATACTAAGACCCACGCGCGCGATATATATAGAAAGGGTAGCCACATAACTTGGAGAGATACATCTATCCCAAATACTTTCCCTGTTACCCCTCTCGTTTACCAAACAGATCATAATTCTTCTCCCGAAAATCGCGATCGTCCTTAAGTACCAACTAGCCTACGCGACGTACTTCCGTGTACTCGATAATTACATGCATGGTAAGTCATCGTCACGACCCAACTACGAGGCTCATTCATGCCACTGTCTATCTCATCATGCATCGGTTTCCAGGATGGTCTTCGTGTCATTGTTCCTTCTGGAGTCAATGCGATGTTCCAGCAGCCCTAGTCGTACTTCTCTAGGGTATAGGCCTATAGTTGGTCCCGCATGTGTATGCGATCATGCCATATAGGATGATTTAGTTCTACAATTTCGGGCAGGGTCCTGTACTGTCTGTCCGTCTGCCAGGTATCACTGGACCCTCATAGCGGCTCTGGGGGTTTCATTGATTCGGGGACTACCTTGTTTCACGGACAAGTCATGGCATGATCGGCAGTGGCTGTGGTCCGCTAGGACCGATCGTGATGCTCACGTTGGATTGTCTTGTACGTAGGGGTACGCTTCGTATGCTGGTCCGTCTTATCAATAATCGTGAACTCGTTCAGCGATTGCAACATATCATTTCTTTGTTCGCGGCTTTGGTACATGATTCCCCAGGTTCTTGGGAACTTAGAAATATTAGAGTATGTTGCAATGTAGCATATTAACGTTGCGTCAGTGGAGAACATGTTTTTGTATACCAATCCGAAACCCTTTTTGTAAGACACAGGATACAATAAAATGTCAGTAGCTTTACTTTAACTTCTTTCGCTCCAAGTTAGATTGGATACCTTTGTATCAGATGTCACCTACAGGCTTCGCCACTACGGCGCGTGTCGGGCCTCGATGGATAGCCATCGATGGCAATTAGTATGGCTTTCCAAAGAGCAATTTTAGGAAATCTATACGAAACTAAGTGGTACGTACGATGCTTAAGACGTTTGTTACCTATTGAGTATTTTCAACGTTCCTTTAGAGCTTCGAAGGTATAAAGCGAACGGAAAATATTCTAATGGAATGTAAGCTAAGTGATTAAATTTGGCATATGTTTTACACCCATTTTTTATTGACAGGACATCAACACTAAAAGACATAGCTGTAGTTAGGATTCGGGGACTGTTATAACATGCATTCCACCGCATATTGCAAGTGAACTACGAAGACACTCATCAGCTTGAATTTTGAAAGGAACTTATAACTTGAAGGTATAAAGCGAACGGAAAATATTCTAATGGAATGTAAGCTAAGTGATTAAATTTGGCATACGTTTTACACCCATTTTTTATTGACAGGACATCAACACTAAAAGACATAGCTCTAACTAGGTTTTGGATACTGTCACAATATGCATATCATTGTATATTACCAGTAAACTACGAAGATACATATCAACTTGAATTTTAAATGGAGCGTGTAGCATATGAAATAAAAATTTATGATCTAAAGTACTTGTTTGACATGTAATGCGACAGGGTACCAAGGTCTTATATTAATATTAGTATTATTTATTTAATATTATTAGTCACATTATTCAAACTAAGTCCTCGATTAATTATATACAGTATTGAATTTTCAGCAACATACATTAATTACAAACCTAATATTAAATATACCATTAGCACTTTAAGTCTGCGCGATACCGTACTTGCAGCAATGAAAGTGTTGGCACGAACGAGATAAAAACCGCGTTTCGCGACGCCTGGCATAATAGGTTACATTAAGCATATTTCCATAATACTTAATCTTCGTGAGTCGTGAGTAATGCAATCCTTGACGCTTCACGGGAATGACGTAATTTCGATTACCTCAGAGGGACGAGTCAGACTGAAGTTAATGTCAGTACGTCCCTCCTTTGCTTCAATAGACGAGAACGCTTTCTGAGACACTTTCACTCCGTTTAGGGCAATTGCGGTAGGCCGGATAAAACAATAACCACACGAACAGCCGATTCTTGCGAAGGTTGTAGTTCGCGTACCAATCCCTCTATTGAAATTGGGAACCGCGACCTACGAATTTCAATTCCATCTCTTGTCCTTGGATTTAGACGTTTGTAGTCGGTTTTAACTATTACAGAATTTAATTACAGCATTCCTTCGCTAATAATCCTGTATAGATTTTAGAAAATGTTATCTATAACATCGTCACACGCCTTCACCTTCCGTCCTATGAAGATCAATTAACGTACATTTTCAATGGCACAAGTATTCATCATACATCTACGCGATCCTGCATTATACGTCATAGTTTCTGCCACAAACGTGTGGCAAAACTGCGTGCTTCGTAGAACTGTCCGAATTTGAAACTTATACAGTGAACGTGTTAAACGTATTTAACAATCCATATAACATCTTCGATGCATATTTTCAAATAAATCAGCTAACACCAAATTTAACGTAATTCTCAATACTTGTCGAAACCTACATATCGCGGCAAAGAAATCTCTGCTTTCAATTCATGTTCCTAAACTAATTACTCAATATACCTCATGAAACTTTATCTAATTCTTCGCTGAATCTGACAAGATAAATCATTTCCAGGAATATATATTTATAAATTAATTACCTGATATATTTCGTCAAAAACACTCACTCGAATTCTCTGCAGACTCCATAAATAATTCACCAATGATAAGAACAATAAAACACATATTAACAATGGAACTGCCAAAGGGGACAAAATGACTAGATTTGGATACACTGTCTTCGCAATTCCCGAGAGTATGCTGTTGCTTATTGCAAAATAAGCGTAGTATCGCACATTTCGGTTACCGGGAGAACGAGGGCTGAATATACAAGGCCCAGGTCAGTCGGAGAATCCGTGGATAACGCGTCGGACGGTTAGTATGATCATATATAGTCATGTTAAGCTTTAGTTGAAGTCGATGGTAATTGTCATTTAATCGCTTTGTGAAGTTAAGAGTTGAAGTCGAACGAGGTTGTAATATTGCATTACAGTGTTGAGCGTTCCAGTAAACCGAGAAATAATTCGAAACTTTATTGTCATTCTCACATATTTATGTTGCTGTTGCCAATGAATATTACCACTGTCCAATTTCTGTATCAATATCGATTTTTGTTCGATCGTGATCATAATTATGTATGCTCTTTCAATTTCATTACAACGATTTAACCATTTGCGCTTGGGAGGCGCACTTCATTCGCCATTTGATAAAACTTTGAAGCTCGATATTCGTAAACATGTCAAATTCCTAGTAATGTAACGGTGTGCGAGGTATTGAAGCCAAATAGCTCTACGTGTTATTTACCATCCGATTTCTTATACCTGCTCCGAAAATTATCCTTAAAGTTGCAACGGAAAATGTTTGAACTCCTGCCATACTTCAGGCAAAAAATCGTACAGTGCAAATGGTTAATTGCTATCAATAAGGTATATGTTACTTTGGGTACTCGTTACAGATTGATGGTTCTAATGCTAACAATGCATTTTAATCAGTTAACAATTTCAAATTTCTGAGCAAACGTGTAAATTCTATATCTTTGTCATCCTTCAATTTATCTACAACACTCACAAACACCTTCCTCTTATTCTCAGCCATACTATCCTTCGGATATTTAGTGAAACGTAAACTACATTTTAATTTTCGTTAGCTTCCAAACAAACTGTTGGAAAACTTGCAACTATCTTCGTTGAAGGTTCGAAGATAAACGAAACAAGAGAAGTAAAACTTAGACCAAAGGGATCTCCGCTCCATCTTCCAACTTTCTTCCATAATTTCACCCTTCCTTTCTCTCGACTTCCCGGCCGCTGCATTTAGGAGCGTGAGAAATTCCGCCATAACAAATCGATCGAAAATTAGACCCTATTGGGCATGGAGCTCACCCACATATGACGTAACGGCTCGGAACAGTGCTTAGAGTGGATGGAACGTGGATGAAGTGTAACAAGCTACCGAGTGTGTCGTTTCTTACGAGGGACACGTTGTCGGCCAAAATAACCGGAAGTTCAACGGTATAAATAAAGCTCCCCCCCCCCGCGCAGCCCACTCTCGCTGGCTCCTCTTCCTCCCTTGCTTTTTCCCCTTTCCTGCTCCGTGCTTTCTTTTCGCACCGAATTGACGTAGCCGGTCGTGTCAGAGGTGGCTTGATCGACGTGCTTCCGGTCCGAACAGCCTCTAAGAACGTACACCGTACGCACTATCGACGAGAGTAATTAGTCAGTGCCCAGAGATGGTTTGCTGGATCTCGAAATCATAGAGGATCATCTCTCATGGCCTGTTTTCCATCGAATGGCTATTATTTCAGCGAGAACTTTGGTGACCTCTGTGGAAATATTTGATAAATGTTTGCTTGTAATATTGCCGAACTTCGCGAAGGATTTATAGGTAATTTGTGGTAAGAAATTATTTAGAACTTTGACGTATGCTTTGGTCAATTAATTGGACATTTTTTGTTGATGTTGGTTCAAAATTATGCTCCAATTCTTCAGAGAAATGTTGATATACGCTGATTTAGCGATTATAATAAGGAACATATCTAATTCGATATTTATTGCACTTTTTAAGCTATGAAGCTATTACTTCGTTTAAAATAGTTACGTGTAGAGCAATTAATATTACGATACATTGAATTCGTTCGTTTGAGTATACTTGTGCGTGTTTGATGGCATGTACTAAACGAATTATTGCAAGAATTGGACATCGAATACGTTATTGATTCAATGGAATACTCGCTGTAACGTTTTACCCGCAATCTGCACTTACACGAGAATCGTATTACTATCTGCGAAGGAAAAGTGATCTGCACATATTTGCTATGATTATGTAAACTATTGCCCTATATTTGTAGGAAAATTTAAGTTTCGAGTGAATTCTCAAATCACGGGAATTAGCAAAGTTTCGCTTAATCAATTTTAGAATTAATTTAATTTCCCTTTTAAACAAAGCAATTCATTATTTCGAATCTAAGCCCTTTGCTCCTGTGCCACTAGTAATAAGAAGAATTATAATCTTTAACGCACGCTTGAGGGCTATTCATTTCGAAATCTGTTGGGATATAGTTAGGAGATGTTTAATCATCCATAACGGTATTAAAGCGGCTAAATATTTTATTTTCAACATTTATGACATATTTTGTTTGAAACGAGTTTCTATTTGTAACGTAGAATTTGTTTCCCGCCTTCCTACGAAAAATAATTATCTACATTTAGGAGTAGTCGCTAGTGTTATCTTCACAAAATATTAGTTTATTGGCCAATGCTATGAAGAATATGAGTCGCAGCGGATAGTATTCTTAATTACTACTAACCATGGCTCGTTAATTCATCTAAAACCACATGGTCTGAAGTAAATTTGGTTTCTAAACATCTAGAGTGATTTATCTTCGGAGGTCAGTGATCCAATATTAGCCCCAGTATAACAAAAATCTTAAGAAATGTTATACGTAATATAATATTATAAACGTGACGCTGCGTTAATTTATAATGCGTAGGAAGCACACAATAAAATATTGTAAAGACCTAATAGGCAACATTAAAGTTTTCACATCATTTCTAATTTCATTCCTCCTGTCGTCAAAATATCATTCTGAATTTTATGTTCATATGTATGTGCTAAACTCACTATACTAATTCCGTCAAGCTTCCCTTCTTAAAATGCATAATCTAATCGAAACAATTTATATTATACTAATTCCAGTATTATATCGAATATCCGTTCCTTTAAGATATACACAAAATGCCTACTTAAATGACTACCCAAAATGGCGAAAAGAATAATCTTTCACATGTTTATATTTACCAGTAGCATTTACACGCGCTTCGTAACCAAATACGAATTAACGCCCATGTATTATAGAATCCTTGCAAAAGAAAACGGAAGAAACATTCCATCCTTTCACGAGTATGCATGTGAACATCGATTCTCGTGATTCTCTCTTGTGAACCTCCGTCACGTGTACCAGCTGTGGCCATGCGGTTGCAAAGGGAAAAAGGGAGGGAGAGAAAGGGAGGACTAAAGAAACTGGACGGTGTTGCAGAAAGATAAAGAATGTCACACACACGCATACATACACATGGGAATGGAAGGAATGAGCGCAATCGTTAGACATGCTGGACCCATACTACGTGACGTGTGTCGTTGATACTTCATTAGCATTTGTTTTTCATCCTCCACACCGATCCACCGTGCACCATTCTTATATCGTCCACCCTGCCTCGAATACTATGGCCAAAATTTCATTGCACGAATGTCTGCATCGCGATCGTTTCATCATACAAGAATTATCTTCCATTCTGTTACCCGGCGTAATGTGTGTGTCGGAGCTCTGCTCCACGAGCATATTTCGTTTCCAATAATTTCGTGCCCGAATTTAGATACAAGTGATCCTTGGCGATCATTTATAGCAGATGGTTGGCTGTTTTTGACATTCGTTGCAGCAAAAACATCCATTTTTGTTCTTTACTCTTCTATATATTGAAAGAAGCATTCCTCCGTTAACGTTGTCTGATAATTTAATAGTAGTGGTTTATGATGTGAAGACAATCGATTCCGGAGTGAAGTTAAAGGGGCGTGTATGTTGAAACAACAACTGAAATAAGGCGAAATGCAATATTCATAAATTATTGGAAATAGATTAAAGAGGAAGGGAAGTACACTTGTGGTATACTAAAGCACCCAATAAAACTTTTTGTAAGTTGTACATTACCGATGTATATAATTTAGGCTATATCCAAACTATCACCTCGGAATTAATTTGGATATTACTACAAAATTCTGTTCTAATGAAAGAAACAGAAAAATACATTTTTCTACGACATTTAATATATAACGACGCCTTTACGTTCATTTCACGTAATGGAATTCCATAGTCCGCAATATTTCATACAAATCTGCATACTGTATTACACAAGTCTTATTTAAGTTATCTAATTCACTTTGAAGAACATCTAAACTGTTGTCTATGTCAACTTATGCATTTAATAATACCGAGAAATATGATTCCAAGGCATTAACTAAATCATTTGATGCCTCGAAAATATTTTTATTTCAAATTTACAAATCCACTTCTCCCTGACAACTCTGTACATATAAATTGAGGTAAAACTAGACACAACTTATGCGGGAGTATACACAGCAAAATTTGTCTCAATTCAATCATTTATCTACATGTGAATATTCATATCAGACAAAACAAGCGACGAAATTATTCATAGGACAACAATATAGGACGAAAGTAGTGATAACTAAAATTTAATACCACTTGCACTGTGTATCTACGCTTAAACTTCCATTTTAGACACAAAAGAGGTAGAAATTTTTCATGAAATAACACAGCACTTGCTATATTATGCGACAAGATAGTCCGCTTTATAATTTTCAGTGCATTTCGAATAACTTCAGGGCGGTATATCTCGGGAAAAGGAAATTATATCTGATTATAGAAAAATTTCGTTGGAGGGCGTACGTTATCGTTACACAAAGCAGTGGATAAAAACTTTCAAGAAACTGTTGCTATTTTCAGAATATTATGCAGGATAAAAATAAAAATAGCAAAATTCAATTACTCGTATTTATTTGTTCCATAAACGTGACATAGCAACCAGTATTTGTTCCTTGATTCGGATTCACCACATTGAGCTGTAGAAGATTTTAAAATTGAGGCTTCTAAAATATCGTATCCTCTTTGTTTTGTCTTTTTTTGACACGTTCGCCATGCATTATTGCGTTGCCGCGACTTTTCACATAAACCGGTATAACATGTAGAAAGGATAGTAGATGCTAATTAATGTTCGTTTGTGGTGTTAAAGACTGCAGACGAGAAGTCAAAGGAGATATAATTAATTCGTTAGGAAAAACCAATAACGGAACGACGTGCGGTTTAATAGAATGGGACGACGGGAGTGGCGGCTAGAAGACGAGGCTGAAGGGAAGGTGCTCGGATGAAAAGAGAAGGATGCGTGCGGCCTCTGTCTCTCCGTCCTTTCGCTATTTTCTGCACTACCTTTAATTCGATTATCAGGTATGAGGGGTACGGATTCTTTTCCTACAGAATCGAGTGCAAGGAAGTTAAGTCCACATCCTAAGCAGTAGCTGAGTCGAAAGGGTTGAGCTTGAAAGGAGGGATGAATTCAGCGATTATCTTGAGGGCTTGTGGCGCTGTGGATATTAAGGACGAATTATATAAGTATTAGGCAATAGTATTAGGGACATTTTGTTAATTAATAGGGTCACCTAATACGAAAAACTAACCTCGTCATGTTTGCAAACCACAGGAATAAAGAAGATATATGTCTTAATTTGAAATGCACTACGCATATGCTACTTGAAGAATACGAGCACAATTCTTATATCGGACGAAGTACATACTGCCGAATTTAGGAATGAATTTAATCAATTAATCAATTAATTTTATTACAAAGATGATTCAAATCTGCCAATTGGTTAATGCTATGTATATGATCAACTATCATATTAAATACTATTATCATTGGATATGTACTTAACTAATGACGATTATAATAGTGAGTAGTATCTTGATTGAGGTATTGTGCCCCTTTAGTTAACTGCATTCCCACATTTTCTTTATACAATTACCACAATTTCGCTACCTACGTCTAAGGAAATAATTGTAATGCAATCTCCATTGTCCTGCGTATTTAACGAATTGCCATCAACAATTTGAAGGAACTTTGGATTAAGTATCATCCATTCCTGTCTCAATTATAACATAAAATTATACCCTTCCTATTTCCGTCTTTCACTTCCTATTGCGCGTAGTATCATAAGCACGAAGCTCACCCGAATACGATATTTGCAGTACAAGGCCTGAAGTTACACGCTAACAGGCGTATTCATAATCAAGAAAAGGAAGGGGAAGTGCATTGTGCAGGGTCTGTTACTTCTTCGGAATGAGCCGTTGAATTTTTACTCACTGTTGCTGTTTTCGCCGTTCACAAGCATTATCTGAATTGGATGGTGCATCTGCGTGGAAGTAGAGAACATCGACTAATTATGCTTAAAATTTTTAAGTTCTAACACAACAGCAGCGCGCTGCAGAACGTATCACAGCAATGCAGAGCAATAAATAGCACCGAATATCAGCACATAGCACAACGCAGCACACTACTTCTCAGGATGGCACCACTCCGAGCAGCACAGTCACCACAGCACAGCACTTCAGTGCCCGGCACCGCATTGGATAAAACCGCAAACAGAACAGAGCACAGCAGCATACAGATAAATGCACAAGGGATCGCCATGGCGCAGGAGAGGCCTACGGAGCCCAGTAATGAACCGAATACCAACGAACAGCTGCAAATAGCACAGATTCCTTAATTAACATAACCGATACTAACCACAGCAGGGACCAGCAGAGCGCACGAAAGCGCATCAGATGGCAGCAGAACACAGTGAAGTGCCGTATACCGCCGAATAGCAGCCAAGAGCACAAACTCCTAACCTAAGCCAACATAACCTATCCAAGCTTATCCTACCCTGACGCAATAAAGCCTAACGGCAGCAGTGCAAGGCAGAGCGTTGGAAAGAGCTACAGGCCTCGGTGAAGCACAGAATCCGTTGAATATCAGCGAAAAGTACGGATTCCGAACCTATCCTAGCATAACCATTCCAAGCCCGTCATATTCTAACCTCACGTACACTGCTTTCCGTAACCTAAATGCAGCTGTGGTCAGCAGAACGCAGGAAAGCGCCGCAGATAGCAGGAGAGCACTGTAATGCGTCAAATACCGGAGAATACTGACGAAAAGCACAGATTCCAAACCCAAGTTAACCTAACCTAGAATATCCATAGTTGAACACGGCATAGTGCAGTTGAGGACAGCAGATTATACATAGGCGCTTAATACGAATGAATAGCATCATTGCCATTGGATGAACCTATCCACTGTTACTTAAATACTGTAGCAATTCCAGAATGATCAAAGGAAATATAAATTATGGCTGGAGGTATAGCAATTGAATATGCAGTACTGGCTGTAGCCATCTACGCAGTATTATTTGCATTGGTGTAACCTATTTACTGGTCATCCAAATTCTATGACGAAAATAGAATGACGAAGGGGTAAATCAATTATTGCCAGAGATATCAACAATTGGCAACGCAGAAGTGGGTATATCTGCCTACAAAGTTATATATCCATTATATTAACCTACACAGGGACCTCCTAAATTCTATAGCAAACCAGGAATGGTCAAGGAATGGATCAATTATCGCCTGAGACATTAGCAGTTGCATATGAAACGCTAAGCGTAGCCATCAATGCGGTACCATTGCCATTTGAGCCACCTATTGAATGAGCATCTAAATTCAGCTATAAATTATTGAACAATCAATTGCTAGATAAATCACCGCTAGAGAAGTTAACAATTAACAATACGTTACTCAGTATAGCCATCTACACGTTCATGTATCCATTTTATAAATCTATTCACAGGTCATACAATTTCCACAGCTATTTTAGAATGACCTGTGTATATTTCGAATATCGCTGGAGATATCTTCAAGTGGCAATACGGTACTTAGTATAGAAATCTTCCCAGTGCAATAGCAATTGCATTAATCTATTCGCAGAAAACCTTAATTCTATAGCTATTCTACAATGGCCAATGATTTGATCAATTATATATAGAGAAATTGACAGTCGACAGTGCCTTACTGAGTATAGCCGTCCACGCAATGTAAGAGTCATCTGATTAACCTGTTTACCGATCACATCAATTTGACAGCAATTTTAGAATGATAAACCGCTAAATCAATTATAGCTTGAGATATTGACAGTTGACGATACAGTTCTGAGTGTTGCATCTTCTGGGAGTTATAGCCATCCGCATAGTACTAACGCCAATGCATTCATGTATTCAGTGATCACGTTAATTCGATAGCATTTCTACATTGATCAATAGATAGATGTATTTTCGCTTGAAATATTAATAGTCGATAATACAACACTTAGTATAGCTACCTACGCAGTTCTATAGCCACTGTATTAGTCCATTGACTGATCAAATAAGTTACAAAGCAATTCTAGAGTGATCAATGGATTTTCCATCTATCTCTGGGGATATTGCCAATTAAAAATGCAGTACATTGTGGAGGCACCGACAATGAGCTATAGCCACTGCAATAATAGATTCTCTGACATTTAATTCTACAGCATCTCTAGAATCATCAGTGTATAGGTCAACTATCGCTAGGGACCGTAACAAATAATAATACCGAACATAGTATAGCCTTCCACGCAGTACTATGGCCATTGTATTTATGAATTCGTTGATCATTAATATTCAATAGCAATTTCAGCATTTTCAATAGATAAATCAATTCTCGCTAGAAATATTAGGATTAACAATTAAGCACAGAGTATTGCCATCGGCGCAGTACCGCAGCCATTGGTTAACCAATTCAGTTATCATTTAAATCTCACAGTATTTCAAGAATTATCAATGGATGAATCAATCATCTTTACAGATATCAACAATTAACAATACAGATTATAGCCACCTACACAGTTTAATACCCATTGCATTAATCCATTCACTGATACCGTCAGCTCTAAAGCAATTCTTCACTGACGAATGGATATATCAATTTTCGTTTGAAACATTAGAAATAGATAATGCAGTACTTATTGTAGTCATGTACGCAGTATTAAAGCCGTTGGGCAAATTTTTTCAGATATCATGTAAATTCCACAGCAATTCAACAATTATCAATGTATGGATCAGTTACCTCTAGAGGCATTAACCGTGAACAGTATACTACAGGCTATAGCCATCTGCGCTGTACCATATCCATTAGATTAATCCATTCACTGATCATGTAATTTCTATGGGAATCCTAGCATCGTCAACGGGTAGATCAATTATCGCTGGAGATATGAGCAATTAACAATAGAGTACTGGGTGCAACAATCAGCGCTGCACGATAGCAATAGGTTTGATCCATTCACTGACCATTAAATTCCATGGCATTTCTAGAATGACCGACAGATAGGTCAATTATTGCTGGAGATATAGGCAGCTAACGCAGCAGTACTGAGTTTAGGCACCCACGCAGTACTATATCCATTGCATTAATCTATTCACTGATCATTTAATTTCTATAGGAATTTTAGATGAAACAAAGGACAGATGAATTGTCGTTTGGAATATTAACAATTAGCTACAAAGTACTGAGTACAGCAATCGACACATTAGAATAGCCATTGGGTCAACCTATTTAGTGATCATCCTACTTGTATATTGCAATTCTAAAATGACAATGTATACATATATTATCGCTTGCGGTGCTAACAGTTGAAAAGACGCTAATCAGAATAGCCAACAGCACATTCCTGTAGCCAATGGCGTAAAATGGCGTAAAGCATGCGCTAATAATGTAAATAGCGTAGCAATTAAAGAATGATATATAGATACATCATTTATCGCTAGAGATATTAACGATTGGCCGTACATTGCAGATTATGGTCACAATTACAGTATCGTAGCCATTGAATTAAACCTTTCGATGATCATACTAATTCCAAGGCAATTCTATAGTGATGTATGGACAGATCTAATATCGCTAGCGATTTTACCAATTACAAATACAGAGCTAAGTATAACCACGACCGTAGTACTATACCCATTCGTAAAAGCTATTGATGTATCATAAAAGTTCTGTGGCAATTCCAGGATGACCAATGTGTGGATCAACTATCGCCAGAGATATTAACGATTGACAATACTGTGCTGAGTATAGCCACCTGTCCTGTATTATAGCCAATGGATTTTCCATTCGTTGATCATGTAAATTCTATAGCAATACTAGAAACGTCAATGGATAGATCGATTATCTCTAGAGACGTTAACGATTGACTATACCGTGCCGAGTACTGCCACCTATAAATTACTAGAGCCATTGAGTCAATCTATATACTGTTCACCTTATTCCTGCAGCAATTCTAGAATGATCAATGGATAGATGCATTATAGCGATAGAAATTAACAATTCGAGAGAGAGTACTTACAACCATCCACATAGTACCATATTCATTGGTATAAAGTATCCGCCGTAAATTCTATAGCAGTCCTAGAATGGTCAATCAATAGGTCAATTATCGCTAGAGATAATAACAACTGATAATTGAGAATTGAATATATACTTCTAAACAGATCTATATAACTTGTACTTATCTATAAACTGAACATACACTTTCTGCAGCAGTTCTAGAATTATCAATAGAAATATCAATTGTCTCCATGGATATTAAGGAATGACAATACAGTAACCAGTATAGCCATCTACAGAGCCCCATGTACATCAACGCTGTAAAATATCCTCTGCGTTAACCTATTCACCGATCATGTAAGTTCTGTAGCAATTCCAAAGTGAGCAATGGATAGATAAGTTATTGCAAGAGACATTAAGAGCTAACTATAATGTAATGAGTATAGGCATATAGGCAATTCTATAAAAATTGGTTTAATCTGTAGGCGGACCTCACATATTCTATAGCAATTCAGTATTGATCAATGGATATATCAATTAATGCCAGAGATACTAACAATTGACAATAAATTACTGAAAATGGCAATCAACGCAGTACTACAGCCATTAGTGCAATACCTATACTGATCGTCTTATACCTAAAGAAATTCGAGAATTATCAACGGATAGATAAATTGTCGCTGGAGTAATTGATAAATGGCAAAACAGTACTGAGTGTAGCCATCTACACAGTAATACAGCCAGCGTATTAATCTATTCTCTGATGATTTAGGCTGCATAGAAATTCTCTAGTGACCAATCCATACATCAATTATCGCTTCATATATACATAATTGGTAACGCAGTACTGAGTATAGTCGTCTACCTCGTGCTATATTCATTGTATAATTCTATTCACAGATCATCTAATTTCTACAGAGGTTATAGAATTGTCAATGGATTGATCAATTATCGCCAGAGACATTTTCAATCTACAACTGGGTACTGAGTATAGTTGTCGAGGAAGAAATGGAGCCATTCTTATAATCTGTTCACTGATGATTTATATTGCGATGCAGTTCCAGAATGACAAAAGACATATGAATTATCGCTCAAGATATCAAAAATTTACAATACTTTAGTAAGGGTAGCCATCTATACTCTTCTATGGCCACTGGGCTTATCTACTCACTGATTAGCTGCGATACATAGCAATAAGGAATGATTAATAAATGGATGAATTATGGCTAGAGTTAATAATACTTGACCATACAGTACTGCGTACAGGCATCAGCATAGTACTACATGCATCGGATTAACCTATTCACTGATGGTATGAACTTCAAAGCAATTCCAGGATGATTAATGGGCAGACCAATTGTTGCTTCAGACATCGGCAGCTGATAATGCAGTACTTGGTGTAGCAGTCTACAGACTTCATTATCCATTGCATTAATCTAATCACTGACTATCTAAGTTCCATAGCAATTCCGGAATGACAAATGGCTGATAAAGAATCCCCAGATATACTGATAAAACACAATACAGTACAGAGTGTAGCCTGTCCACACAATGGTATAGCCAATGGATGGATCAATTGGCTGATAATTTAAATTCCGTAGCAATCCTAGATTGCTGCGTGCAGCCATTATAGCATTCCTGTTGCCGCTTTATTAATTTGCTCACTGATGATCTAAATTCTATAGCAATCCTAGAATGTCACGAGACAGATGCATTACCGCCTGGCAAGTTAACAATTGACAAAACAGTATTGAGTACAGGAATATACAGAATACCATAGCCACTGAAAGTAATATGTTCGCTGCTCACCTACGCTCTTCTGGAATAGTTGAATTATCAATGAATACAGCAGGTGTCGCTGGAGAAAATGACATATGACAATACGTTTCTGAGTATATCAATTAATGCGACACTGCTGCCGCTGGACAAATCTATAATAACCATTGTATAGATCAGTTGTGTGTACTCAGCACATCCACCAACAAAGTACTCTCTGCGTTGGAATTATCTGCTCAACGATGATTTAAATTCTATAGCAATTCTGTAACGACAGGCGGCAGATACATTATTGCACCAAATATAAGCAACTGAATTAGTAGAACTGGATTAATTTGTTCACTGGAGATTTCAATTCCACAGCGATTGTAGAAAAATCAATGGATACATTAGTTAACACAAGAGATACATACTGTTGACAGTACAGTACCTAGAACACCCACAAACAATGCGCAGTTGTCGTTGGATTAATTTGTTCTCTGATGATTTAAGTTCTATTGCAATTCTATATATGATGAAATGAAAGCATAAAAACTCGCAGCTGGATATATTAACAGTTGACAATACAGTTCTTGTGTAGCCACCTACACAGTCGCATAGCCACTGAATTAATCAGTCCGCTGATCATCATATTCTTTAGCAATTGTCAAGTGTTCAATTAATACTGCAATTGCCGCTAGTGGGTTTGACAAAAATGTAGATGCAGTGCTGCGTGTAGCCATCAAAATATTACTGTAGCTGTTGTATTAGCCAGTTCACAGGATGATTTGAACTAACGGTATTTCCAGAATAATCAATGGACAGTGCAGCTATAGCTAGAGACTTTTACAATTGACTATACTGGGCTTAGTATATCCACCAACAGAGCACTGTAGCCGTTGGATTAGTTTGCTCACAGATGATCTAATTTCCACAGCAATTCTGGAATATTGAATGTATTGTACAGTTATGTCTGGAGATGTTTACAGTTGACAGTACGGTTCTCGGTACATACACCACTAGATAACTGTAGCCGTTGTATTAATGTGTTCACTGATGATTTAAATTCTATAGCAGTTTTAGAATTACAAAAGAGAGATCCACTATCGCCCGACAAGTTAACAATTGACAAAGCAGTCCTGCGTACAGCCGTCATTACAGTACAGTTGCCGTTGGATTTATTTGTTCCCTTATGATATAAATTCGACAGCAACTCTAGAATAATCAATGTATAGTTCATATATGGCTGGAGATTACAGTTTTCAGTACTGTACTTGGTACATTCGACAACACAGCACAGTAGCCGTTGGGTTCATCTGTTCAATGATGATTTAAATCCAACAGCAATTCTAGAATGCCAAAAACCAGATCGATTATCGCTCAACATATTAACACGTGACAAAACAGCACTAAATACAGCCATCACGACAGTACTGTAACCGTTGGACTATTTTGTCCACTGATAAGTTAAATTCCACAGGAACTCTAAAACAATCAGCGCATGCTACGGTTACGACGAGAGGTATTTACAATTGGCAGCATGGTACTCAGTTCATATACCAACAGAGCACTGTAGCCTTTGGATTTATCTGTTCAGTGATGAACCAAATTCCATAGCAAATCTAGAATGTGAAAAAGCCGATCTATTATGGCTTGAGATATTGTAATCGACAAAAGAGTACTGAGTACAGCCAACATTACAGTACTGTTTCCGTTGGATTAATTTCTTCACTGATGACCTTAGTTCCTCAGCAAATCTAGAATAACCAACGTGTAGATTAGTTATGACTGGAGATATCTACAATTGACAGTACGGTACTTAGTACACCCGCCAACAGAGAATTGTAGTCGTTGGATTAATCTGTCCAATGTTTGCTGAAATACTGTAGCAACTCTAGCATGGCTAAGGACAGATCCAATATCGCTCGAGGTATTAACAACTGACATTAGAGTACAGAGTTCAACCATCATCACATTACTGCTGCCGTTCGAGTAATTCCTTCACTGATAACTTAATTCCACAATAAGTCTGGAATAATCAATGAATAGTAAAGTTAAAGCCAGAAATATTAACAGCCGACAGTACGGTACATAATACAGCCACCAACTAGTCGTTGTATTATTCTGTTGGCTGATGATTTAAATTCTATAGCAATCCTTGTATGGTCAAAGTGTAATCTGTTGTAGCTGGAGGTGTTAACAATTGGCAGTACAGTACTGAGTATAGCCATCAACGCAACACTGCAGCCATCGTATCTATTACGAAATGATCAAAGTTCCATTGCCATTCTAGCGTTATCACTGGACAGATCAATTTTCACAAAGGACATTGAAAATTGAAGATACTGAACTGATCATAGCGATATAAAAGTACTAAGCCCATTAGGTCATTCTATTCGCAGATACTCGCAGAACTACACCAATTCTAGAATGGTTAATGGATAGGTTAATTATCGCAGGAGATATGGACATTTGAAGATACAGCACCACGTGCAGTATTCAACACCGTACCATAGCTGGTGCGTTAATATGTTCGTAGATCATCTTATTTCTTCAGCAACTATAGAATCATAAATGGGCAGAGTAATTGTCGCTGGATATATTAGCAATTGACAAAACAGTATTGAGTACAGCCTTCATCACAGTACAGTAGCCTTTGGATAAATTTGATCACATTGGAGTTGAATTCCACAGCTATTCTAGAGTGACCAAAATATAGAACCGTTATGGCGATAGAGATTTTCAATTGACCGCACGGTACATGTTATATCCACCAAGAGAGCACTGTCTCCATTGGATTAATGTGTTCATTGTTGGTTTATGATCTATAGACTTTCTAGCATTGTCGACGGATTGACCATATATGTGTGGTGATGTTGACAAGTAACAGCGCGTACTGAGTCATTCCTGCGGTTGTATTAATTTGTCCATTGATGATCTAAATTCTACAGTAACTCTAGAGCAAGCTATGGGTACACCAGATCACGGTATTGATATTGGAAAATGTCAATACAGAACTGAGAATACCGATCTACACAATACTATAGACAGTAAATTTCAATGTCTGCGGATCACCTAAGTTCTTCAGCAATTGAAGAATGATCAAGGGACAGAGCAACTGCCGCTGGCGAATTTGACACATGTAAATACAGTCCTGTATATACCCATCAGCGGAGCACTGCAGCCGTTTGACTAAGCTGTTCACTGACGTTTTATTTTCTATAGCAATTCTAGGATGACAAATGACTGATCCATAATCGCTAGATATGTTAACATTTGATAACACACTACTGAGTACTGCCAAAATGAAGGTACTGTAGCGGTTGGATTAATTTGTGCACTGATGACAATGCATAGATCGGCTATGAATAGAGACACTTACAATTGGCAGTATGGTGCGTAGTAAAGCCCCCAACAGAAATCTGTAGCCGTTGGAAACATATCTGGATTGATGACTGAAATCACATAGCAGTTCTAGAATGACAAGAGACAGATCCACTTTCGCTAGAGATATTAAACAATTCACAACACACCACTGTGTATTGCCACCATGACGGTACTGTAGCCGTAGGAATTAATTGTTCGCTGATGATATATATTCCACAGCAATTCAAGCATAACCAACGTTTATGACATTTGTGTCTATGGATATATAGAATTGGTAGCACGGTACTTAGTCCGATCACCTACAGAACGCCGTAGCTGTCGGATAAACTTCCACACTGATGACTTTAATTCTATATAAATTAGAAAATGGCAAAGGCCACATCCATTAAAGCTCTGGATATGACGAATCGACAAAGCAGTACTGGGTGCAACCACCATTACAGTACTGTAGCCGTTGAATTAATTTTTTCACTGATAATCTATATTCCAAAGCAATTCTAGAATAACCAATGTATGGTACGTTTATGGCTAGAGATACTTACAATTAACAGTACCGTACTTAATTTATCCACCAACAGAGCACTGTTGCCTTTGGATTAATTTGATCAGTAATAATTTATGTTCTATAGCAATTCTAGACTGACAAAAGACATATCCACAGACTCTCGAGACATTAACAATTGACAACAAAGTACTGAGTGCAGCCATCATCAGGGTAATGTAGCCGCTGGGATATACTCACTGGTGGTGTAAATTCGAAACCAATTCTGGAATAATCAATGTATAGTAGTGATTTGGCTGGAGATATTTCCAACTGACAGCGAGGTACTTAGCACAACCAGTAGCAGAGCACTGCAGCCTCTTTACTAATCTGGTAAATGATAATCTAGATTTCGTAGCAATTCTAGAATGACAAAAGACAGATCCCCTACCCCTAAGAATATTAGCAAACTACAAAACAGTGCTGAGTACAGCCATCATCACAGTATTCTAGCCGCCCACTAATAACGTAGGATCCCTGTCAACTAACAACGTAAATTCCACAGCAATTATAGTACAACCAATGCATAGTACCGTTATGGCTTGTTACATCTGCAGTTGACAGTACGGCAATTAGTACATCTACAGACACAGCACTGTTGCCGTTGGATTAATCTGTTCACTGATGATTCACATTCTGCAGTAATTCCAGAATGAAAAATTTCAGATGCATTGTCCCCCGAGATATACACAGCTGACAAAACAGTACTGAGTAGAGCCATCATCTCAGTGCTGTAGACGTTGGATCATTTGTTGCCTAATGATGCAAATTCAAAAGCAATTCTAGGGTAACCAGTGGATAGGACGATCATAGCTATGGATATTTACATTTAACTGTACGGTGCTTAGTAAATCCACCAACAGAGCTCAGTAGCCGTAGGAATAAACTGTTTAATCATGATTTTGATTTTATAGCAATTCTAATAGGACAAAAGACAGATCCAATGTCCCTCGAGATACTAGCGAGTGACAACACAGTACTGAGTACAGCCATTATCACAGTAATGTAGACGTTGTACTTCTTTGCCCAATAATGATGTAAATTCCAAAGCAATACTGGAACAATCAATGCATATTACCGCGATGGCATGAGATATTTCCAATTGGCAGTACGGTACCTAATACATCCATCAGCAGACCACTGCAGCCGCTGTATTAACTTATTCAGTAATGATTTATATTTAATAGCAATTCTAGAATAAGGAAAGGCTGGACCAATATCTCTCCGGATGTTAACAATTGGCAACGCAGTACTGAGTACTGCCATTATTTTAGCACAGTTGGCGTTGGAGTCGAGTTTATTCACTGATGATTTCAATTCCACAGCAATTCAGGAATAACAAGTATATAGATCAGCGCTGGCTCCAGTTATTTACTGTTGCCACTACGGTTTTCAGTACACCCACATGCATAGAACTGTAGTCGTTGGACTATTCAGTATACTGATGATTGGAATTCTGTAGTTATTCTGCAATAATCAGTGTATAATTCAGATACATGTGGAGATGTTGACAATTGTCAGAACGGTAGCTACTGCAGCCACCAACAGAGCCTTGTTGTCGCTGCAATAATCTGTCCACTGATGGTTTGAACTGCATAGCAATTGTAGACTGGTCAGTGGTTAGATCAAATATACATACAGTTCCTCACAAGTGTCAATGCAATGTTGAGTCTATTAATGAACACGAAACTCCTGCGGTTCAATTAATCTGTTCGCTGACCACATACAGAAAGATAGCCGCTTCATTACTCTGTTGATTGATGATTAAGTTTCTGTAGCAGTTAAAGAATGACAAAAGGCAAATCCAACATCGCTCGAGACATTAGCAATTGACAACACACTACTGAGGACATACACCACCACATAACTGCATTTGCTGGATTACTTTGCTCAATAATTATGGAAACTCCAAAGCAATTCCAGAATATTTATTGAATATTACGGTTTTTGCTAGAGATATATACAGTTGACAGTGCGGTGCGCAGTACGTCCACCAACAAAGCACTGTAGCGGATGGATTAATCAGTTCACTGACGATGTAAATTCTCCGGTAATTCTAGGATGAAAAAAGACAGATCCATTATCACTGGAGATATTAACAATTGACAACACTGTGCTCAGTACAGCCATCATAACGGTACTGTAGCCGAGGGCTAATTTGTTCTGTGATGATATAAATTCCGCAGTTATTCCAGAATAATTAATTTACAGAGCAGTTGTCGATATAGACATTGACATATATCCATATAGTACGAATTATAGCAATCATGGCCTTGCCATTTGATTAATCTGTTCACTGATGACGATATTCTATAGCAAATTTTGGATGGCAAAAAGCAGATACATTATCACTCGAGACGTAAACAACTGACAACGCAGTACTGAGTATTGGCGTCATCACAGTACTTTAGCCATTAGATTAATCTGTTCAATGATAATTTAAACTCTGTAGCAATTCTAGAATGATAAACTGATAGACCATATATCGGTAGTGATACTGACAAATGACAATACAGTACCGAGTGTAGCCATCTACACCATAATATAGTCATTGAATTAATCAGTTCACTGACCATCGAATTTCTTTAGCAAATGTAGGATAATCACTGGACCTTGCAACTTTTGTTGGGGACATAGACATATGTCATTAGAGTACTGAGTATAGCCATTAACAGAGCACTGTAGCCGTTGCACCAACCTGCTTAAACGACGGTATAGGTTCTACAGCATTTCTATAGTGACTAAAGGCAGATTCGTTATGGCACGAGATATTAACACTTATCAACACAGTAGTGAGTGCAACCACTATCACAGTACTATAGCCGTCCGATTAATTTTTCCACTGACGGTATATATTCCTCAGCAACTCTATCATAACCAATGCATAATTTAATTATGGCTAGAGATATTTACAATTGACAGTACGGTTCATAGTACGTTCACAAGCATGGCACAGTTATTGTTGGTTTAATCGGTACAATGATGATTTATATACTATAGCAATTCTAGAGTGACAAGAAACAGATCCATTATCCCTCGAGTCATAGTCAATCGACAAAGCAGTACTGAATGTAGCCATCATTACAGAAGTGTTGCCGGTGGATTAGATTCTTGACTGATTATTTAAATTTCACTGATGATTTGTATTCTATGACAATTCTTGGTTGATCAAAGAATAAATCTGTTGTCTCAGGAGACATTAACAACTGATAGTATAGTACTGACTACAGCTATCGACGCAGTACCAAAGCCATTGCATCAACCTACTCCTATCTTATCGAACTTATATTGCTATGCTAGTGTGATCATTGGAAAGATTAATTGTCCCTAAGGATATTGACAATTGAAGATGCAGCATTGATACTTGATATCTAAATCGTACTACGTCCATTGGTTTAATCCATTCGCAGATCGTCTAAGTCCTGCAAGAGTGCTCCGTTGGCAGGTGTACTAATCACCGTGCTGTGAATTGTAAATATAGCTAGCTGTAACCGTCGTATGCATGGAGTATTCTGGAATCGCTTTGGAGTTTACATCATCTTTGAGGAAAGTAGTCCAACATCTACATTACTGTGATGACGGCTGTACTCAGTACTGTGTCGTCAATTGATAATACCTCGAGAGTCAGAGGCTCTGTATTTTGTATTTCTATAATTGTTACAGAATTTAATTCATCATTGTACAGTCTAATCCAACGGCTACCGTGCTGTATTGGTGGATATAGTAGGTACTATACAATCAATGTTAAATATCTCAAGCCACAACCGTAATATACATTGATTATTCCAGAATTGCTTTGGAATTTATATCATCAGTGAACAAAGAAGTCCAACAGCTACCATACAGCGAAGATGGCTATACACATCACTATGTTGTCAATTGTTAATGTCTCATGTGATAATGAAACAGCCTTTAGTCGTTATAGAAGAGCTATAAAATCTTATTCATCATTGAATATAATAATCCAGCGGCTACGGAGCTATATTGGTAGATGAAGTAAGTACCGTACTATCAGCTGGAAATATCTCAAGCGACAACCGTAATATAAAATGATTATTCCAGCATTGCTTTAGAATTTACATCATCAGTGGACAGAGTAGACCAACGGCAACAGTACTGTGATGATGGCTGCACTCAGTACTTTGTTGCCAATTGTTAATATCGCGCTGGATTATGAACCTTCGTCTTTCATTCAGCAATTGCTGTAGAATATACATCTTGAGTGAACTACTTAATCTAACGGCAACAGCGCTCTGATGGTAGATGTACTACCGTACTGTGAATTGTATATATCGCTAGCCGCAACCGTGGTATACATGGGGTATCCTAGAATCGCTTTTGAATTTACATCATCAGTGAACAAAGTAGTCCAACGTCTGTATTACTGTGATTTAGGCTGTTCTCAGTACAATGTTGTCAACTGTTAATAATTCGAGGGCCAGTGGAACAATATTTTATCATTCTAGCATTGTTAGAGAATTTTAACCATCATTGAACGGAATAATCTAACGGCTACAGTGTTATATTGGGGGATGTACCAATTACCATATGGTGAATGGTAATTGACTCTAGCCAAGACCGTAGTGTACATGGGTGGTTCCAGAGTTACTTTGGAATATACATCATCAGTGAACAAAGATGTCCAACGTTTACATGACTGTGATGATGGCTGTACTAAGAAGTGTGTTGTCAATTGTTTATATCTCTAGTGATAGTTGACCTGTATTTTGTCATACTAGAACCGTTATAAAACTTAGATCATCATTGAACTGTTTAATCCAACGGCTACTGTGCTATACCTGCGGAAGTAATTAACACCCTACAGTCAATTGGAAATATCTTATGCCACAATCGCAATATACAATAATTATTCCTGCATTGATTTTGAATTTTCATCATTAGTAGGCACAATAATCCAACAGCTACATTACACTGATGATTGCTGTGCTCAGTAATCTGTTGTCAATTGTCCTTCTCACGAGGGATAATGAAACTTCATCTTTCACTCGACAATTGGTGTAAAATATACATATTCAGTGAACTACATATTCCAACGATAACAGTGCTTTATTGGTAGATGTACTAATAACCGTCCTACGAATTGTAAATATCGCTAGCCGTAACCGGAGCTTACATGAGTTATTTTAGAATCACTTTGGAATTTACATCGTCTGTGAGCAAAGTAGTATAACGGTTACATTGCTATATTGGTGGATGTAATAAGGAACGTGCTGACAGTTGGAAATATCTCAAGCCATAACCGTAATACATACTGATTATTCCAGAATTGCTTTGGAATTTATATCATCAGTGAACAAAGTTGTCCAACATCTACAGCACTCTGATGATGGCTCTACTCAGTACTGTGTTTTCAATTGTTAACATCCCGAGGGATGTAGTAGCTTTCCTTTTTCATTCCAGAGTTGCTATGGAAAAGAAATCATGACTAAACAGATTAATACAGCGGCTGCAGTGCTCCGTTGGTGGATGTACTAAGTACCGTGCTGTCAGTTGGAAATATCTCCAGGCACAAACGTATTATATGTTGATTATTCCCGAATCGCTATGGAAATTACATCATCAGTGAAAAAAGCAGACCAACGGCTACACTAATGTGATGGTGGGTGTAGTCAGTAATGTGTTCTAAATTGCTAATACCTCGTGGGACAGTGGATCTGTATTCTGTCATTCTAGAATAGTTATAGAATGGAAGTCATCATTGAACAGAATAAGGCAACTGCTAAAGTGCTATATTTGTGTATGCAAGGCGTACCGTACCCTCAATTGAAGATGTCTCAAGACATGTCCGTAATATGCAATGGTAATTCCAGGATTGCTTGGAATGTTCATCATCAGTGAACAAAGTTATTCAACGGCTACAATACTGTCTTGATGGCTGTACTCAGTACTGTGTTATCATATTATAAAATATAGAGCGCCAATGGATCAACGTTTCTCGCTCTAGAATTGCTGAGGTGTATAAATCATCAGTGAACAGATTAGTAAAGCGGCAATAGTGATTTGATGGATGATGTATTAAATGTCGCACTGACAGTTGTAAATATCACTAGCCATAATCGCAATGTACATACGTTATTCTAGAATCACTTTCTAATTTGTATTATCTACGAACAAATTAGCCCAACGGCTACATTGAGCTGATGGTGGTTATACTCAGTACTGTGTTGTCGATTAATAATTTCTCGAGTTGTAATGGAGCTTCATTTTTCATTCTACAATTGCTATAGGATAATAATCTTAATTAACCAACTTAATTTAACGACAACAGTGCTCCCATGGAAGATGTACTAATTACAGTACTGTGAGTAGTAAATATCACTAGCCATAGCAGCACTATACATAGGATATTCTAGTATACCTTCGTATTTGCATCATCAGTGAACAAAGTATTTCAACGGCTACATTACTGTCACGATGGTTGTTCTCAGTACTGTGGTGTCATTTGTTAATATCTCGAGAGATAATGGTTCTGCATCCGTCATACCAGCATTGCTATGAAATAAATGTTATCAGTGAAAATATTAATCCTACAGCAACAGAGATTAGTTGGTGGACGTACTGGATACAGTACTGTCGATTGTAAGTACCGTTAGAAGTAACCGCACTATACATAGGTTATTCTGCAATCACTTTCGAATTTACGTTATTAGGAACAAAGTAGTCCAACGGCTACATTACTGTGATGGTTGGTGTACCCAGTACTGTGTCCTAAATTGCTAATATCTCGAGTGTCAGTGGATTTGCATTTTGTCATTTTAGAATTTGTATAGAATTTAAATCGTCATTGAATAGAATAATCCAACGGCTACTCTGCTATATTCGTGGATGTGACAAGTATAGCACTGTCAACTGGATATATCTCAAGCCGTAACCGTAGTGTACGTTGATTATCCCAGGATTGCTCTAGAATTTACATCAACTGTGGACATATCTATTGAACTGTTACAATAATGTGATGGTGACCGCACTGAGTATTGTGTTGCTATTTGTTAATATCTCGTAGGATAATGGATCTGCATACCTCGTTCTAGAATTGCTGAGGAATATACGTCACCATTGAGCAGAATAATACAACGGCAGCAGTGATCTGTTGGTGGACGTACTAAATGCCGTACTGTCAATTGTAAAGATCACTAGACATAACCGCACTATGCATAGGCTATTCTAGAATCACTTTCGAATTTACACGATCAGTGAATAAAGTAGTCCAACTACTACATTATTGTGATGATGGGTGTACTCAGTACCTTGCTGTAGATTGCTAATATCTCGAGGGACAGTGGATCTCTATTTTGTCATTCTAGAATTGTTACAGAACTTTAATCATCAGTGAACAGCATAATCCAATGGCTGCAGTGCTATATTGTTGGATGTAACTAGTACCGTTCTCTCAATTGGATATATCTCAAGCCATAACCGTAGTATACATTGATTATTCCAGAATTGCTTTGGACTCTACGTCATCAGTAAACAATGCAGTCCAACGGCTAGCGTACTGTGTTGATGGCTGTACTCAGTACTGTGTTGTCAATTGTTAACTTCTCGAGGGATAATGAATAGTCTCTTCTCATTCTACAATTGCTGTAGGATATAATTCTTCAGTGAACAATTCAATCGAACTGCGGCAGTGCTGTATGGGTGGATGTAATATATGCCGTACTGTCAATTGGAAATATCACAAGCCATAAACGTACTATAGAATGGTTATTCTAGAATTGCATTGGAATTTACATTATCAGTGTACGAAGTTATGCAACGTCAACAAAACTGTGATGATGGCTGTACTCAGTACTGTGTTGTCAATTGTTAATATCTCGAGGTATAATGGAACTTCATTTTTCATTCTACAATTGCTATACGATACACATCTTCAGTGACCAATTTGATACAACGGAAACAGTGCTGGTTGGTAGATGTACTAATTAGAGTACTGGGACTTGTAAATAGCACTAGACATGATCGTAGCGTGCATAGGTTATTCCAATATTATTAAGTAATTTACAACATCTGTGAAGGAAGCAGTCCAACGGCTAGATTACTGTGATGGCGGCAGTACTCGGAACTGTGTTGTCAGTGGTATATATCTCGAGGGATAATGAATCTGCGCCTCTCGTTGTTGAATTTCTGTAGAACTAACATCTTCAGTGACCAACTTATTCCTAAGGCAACAGTCCTCCGTCGGTAGATGCACTTATTGCCAAACTGTGAATCGTTAACGCCACTAGCCGTAACCGTATTGTACATAGGTTATTCCAGAAATACTTTGGAATTTTCATCAATGGACGTAGTAGTCGAACCTCTACATTACAGTGATGATGGTTGTATACAGTACGGTGTTGTAATTGTTGATGTCACATGGGACGTTCTATCTGCGTTTCGTATTTCTAGAATTGCTGTATAATTTAAATCATCATTGTACAGTTAAATCCAACGGCTGCAGTGCTTCATTGGTGGAAGTAATAGGTAACGTACAGTCTATTGAAAATATCTCAAGCCATAACCGTACTATATACTGATTATTCTAGAATTGCTTTGTACTTTACATTATCAGTGAACAATGTTATTCAACGGCTACAATACTGTGACGATGGTTGTGCTCAGTACTGTGTTGTCATTTAGTAAAGTCTCGAATTATAGTGGATCTGTCGTTCGTCATTCTAGAATTGATGTGAAACCGAAATCACCTTTGAACAGATTTATACAGCGGCTGCTGTGCTTTGCCTTTGAATGTACTAAGTACCGTGCTGTCAGTTGGAAATGTCTCCAGCCATAACGGTACTATACGCTGATTATTCCAGAAATGCTTTGGAATTTACATCAGTGAATAAAGCAGCCCAACGGTTACCTTACTCTCATGATGGCTGTACTCAGTACAGTGTCGTTAGTTGTTGATATCTCGGGCGATAGTAGACCCGTGTTTTGTCATTCTAGAATTGCCATGGATCTTAAATCATCATTGAACAGCATAATCCAACGGTTACAGTACTATGTTGGTGGATGTACTAATTACCGTACTGTCAAATGGAAATATCTCACGACAATACCGTTGTATGCATTGATTATTCCTGAATTGCTTTGGAACTGATATTATTAGTGAAGAATGTTATACAACTGTTACAGTACAGTGATGATAGCTGTACTCAGTAGTCTGCTGTCAATTGTTAGTATCTCGAGGGTTAAGCTATCAGCATTGCTCGTTCTAGGATTGCTGTAGTACACCAACTTCAGTGACCAATTTAATCCAACGGCAACTGTGCTTTGTTGGTAGATGTACCAAGTGCCGTACTGTCAATTGCAAACATCACTATTCATAACCGTAGTATACATATTCTATTCCAGAATTTCTTACGAATTTGCATCATCAGTGGACAAAGTAGTCCAGCGTCTACATTACTGTGATGATGGCTGGAATCAATACTTTGTTGTCAATTGTTTATATCTCGAGAGGAATTGGTCCAGTATTTTACCATTCTGGGATTATTTTAGATTATATATCACCATTGAGCAGATTAATCCGACGGCAACAGTGCTCTGTTGGCAGATACACTAAGTACCGTACTGTCAATTGGAAATATCTCAAGCCATAACCGTACAATGCATGAATTATTCCAGAATGGCTTTGGAATTTACTTCTTCAGTGAACAAAGTAGTCCAACGGCTACACTACTCTGAAGATGGCTGTACTCAGTACTGCGTTGTCAATCGTTAATATCGCGAGGGATAAGAGATCTGTATTTTGTCTTTCTTGTACTGTTATAGGGTCTAATCATATTTGAAATTATTAGAATTAATCATATCCTCTACTTGGAATGTCCATAGGTATAATCGATTTATCCGTTGATCATTCTATAATTGCTATTGAATTTGAATCATCAGTAAATCGATAAATACTATGCGTACAATACTGTGTAGGTTGCTACACTTAGTACTCTATTGTCATTTAAAAATATCTCCGGCGCTAATTGAAATATCCATTGATAATCCTTGAACTGCTATATAATATAGATGACCGGAGGATAGGTTCATACAATGGCTGTATAACTGAGTTGATGGCAAAACTCTTTACTGTATTGCCAATTGTTAATGCCTCTAGCTATAATTGATTTATCCATTGATCAGTCTAGAATTGCTATAGAGTTTACATCATTTGTGAATAGAGTAATCAAACTTTGTTAACGAATGCCTTCTTTACTGCATTACATATCGTTAATATCTACAGCGATAATTGATCCATCTGTTGATCGTTTTTTAATTGCTACGGAGTGTATGTTGGCAGTGAATAGATTGATCCAATTTCTATATAACTCCATAGATGGCTAAACTTGGTATGATAATGCTAACTGTTAATGTCTCGAGAAGTGATTGATGTATCTTTTGACATTCTGAAATTGTTATAGTACTTTAATCATCTTAAAACCGATTGATCCAACGGCTAGAGTACTGTGTTGATGGCTGTACTCTACTGTAATGTCAAATGCTATTATCTCGTGCGTCAATAGGTCTGCCTTGTGTTATTCAAGAATTGCTATTAAATTTAAATCATCAGTGAACAGATGAATACAACGGCTACAGTACTCTGTTTATAGTTATACTCAGTACTGTATTGACATGCGTCAATGCCTCTAGCTACAATTGCTCTGCGCACTGATCATTGTAAAATTCCTGAAGAACTTAGATGATCAGCGCACAGATTAGTCCAATGGCTATTGCATTGTCTGGATGGCTACACTCAGTACCCTATCGTCATTTCTCAATATCTTTACCAATATTCGATCTATCCATACATCATTCCAGAATTGCCAAATAGTTTAAACCGTCAGTGTAAAGATTAATCAAACGGCAAAAATGCTCTCTTGGTCGCTGTACTGAGTACCGTATTGTCAGTTGCTTATATCTCCAGTAGCAACTGATCTACACATTAATTATCCTAGAGTTGCTGAGGAATTTAAATCTTCTGTGAAAAAATTACTACAACGTATGCGGTACACTGATAATGTCTATACACAGTACTGTGATGTTAGATGTTTATATCTCGAACGATCATGGAGCTTTTTTTTGTCATTCTAGAACACCTATAGATTTAAGTCATCTGCTACCATATTAATCGAACGGCAACAGTGGTTTGTTAATGGCTGTACTCATACTCCTTCTACAACTGCACTATCCATTAATCATTCTACAATTGCTGAAGAAGTTATATGATCAGCGAACAAATTAAGTCAATGGCTATAGTATTGTGTAGATGGCTACACTATGTAATCTTTTGTCATTTGTCAATGCCGTTAGAGATATACGATGTATCCACTGTTTATTCTCGAACTGCTACATAAATTAAACCGTCAGTGAACAGATTAATAGAATGGCTACGGGGATCTGTTGGTGCGTGTGCTTAGTACTGAACTGCCAGTTGTAAATGTCTCTGGCAATAACTGTACTACACATAGACTATTCTAGAATTGCTGTGGGATCTAAATCATCAGTGAAAAACTTAATCCAACGGCTACGGTGCTCCGTTGGTGGATGTACTAAGCATCTTACTGTCAGTTGTAAATATTTCTAGCCAGAACTGGCCTATTCATTGATTATACAAGAGTTGCTAAGGAATTTAATTCATCCCTGGACAAATTAATACAACGGCTACAGAGCTGTGATGATGTCAGCACTCAGCACTGTTTTGTCACTTGTTAATATATCGAGCTATAACGGATCTGCCCTTCGTCTTTCTGGAATTGCTATGTTATGTATATCATCAGTGATCAGATTAATCCAACCGCCATAGTGCACCGTTCGTGAGTGTACTAAGTACCGTACCGCTAACTGTACATATCTCTAGGCACAAATGTTCTATACATTGATTGTTACAAAATTGCTGAGGAATTTAGCTCATCAGCAAACAAATTAATTCAACGGCTGGAATACTGTGATGATGGCTGCACTCAATACTGCTATGTCAATTTTTAATTTCTCGAAAGATAATGGATCTGTCTTGAGTCATTCTAGAATTGCTATAGGACTTAAATCATCAGTGACCAAATTATTCAAGCGGCTACAGTGCTATGTTGATGGCTATTCTCATTACCGTATTAGAATATGTCAATGTCTCTAGCGACAATTGGTTATCCATTGGTCATTCTACGACTTCTGAAGAACGTAGATGATGAGCGAAAGGTTTAATCCTGTGGCTATAGTACCGCACAGATTGCTACACTCAGTACAGAATTGTCATTTGTCAATGTCACTACCGATATTTGATGTATCCTTTGATCATTCTAGAATTGCCATAGAGTTTACATTGTCAGTGAACAGATTAACCAAACTGTTACAATGCTTATTTTATGGCTATACTCAGTACTGTGATGACATAAGTCAATATTTCCAGTAAGAATTGCTCTATCCATTGATACTTCTACAATTACTAAAGACCTTTGATAATCAGCGGACAGATTAAATGAAAGGCTATAGTATCATGTAGACTAGCTGCACTCGGCAATGTATCGCCATTTGCCAATGTCACTACGCGCATTTTATAATCCATTGATCATTCCGGAATTGCTATAGATGTTAAGTCATCAGTGAACGGATTAATCCATCGGATACAGTACTCTGTTGCTAGATGCTATAAGTACCGCACTGCCAATTGTAAATATCTCTATACATGACTGTACTACACATTGATTATTAAGGAATTGTTGCGGATGTTAAATCGTCAGTGAGCAGATTAATCCAATGGCTACAATGACGTGATGATGGCTGAACGCAGTACGGTGTTGTCAATTCTTTACTTCTCGAATGATAATGGATCTGTCCGTTGTCACTCTAGAATTGCTATAGAAATTACATCATCAGCGAGGGGATTAATCAGACGGGCACAGTCCTCAGTTGATGGCTATACTCAGTACTATACTGGCATATGTCAGTGTCTCCAGCGTTAATTGCTCTATGCATTTATCAAGCTACATTTGCTGATGAACTTAGATGATCAGCGGACTGTCTAATTCAATGTTATAGTATTGTGTATACGGCTACCCTCGGTACTGTATTGTTATTTGTCAGTACCATTACTCATATTTGATATATCCACTGATCGTTCTGGAATTGCTATAAAGTTTAAAGCATCAGTGAACAGATAAATCCATCGGCTGCATTGCTCTGTTGGTGGATGTAATAAGCATCGTACTGTCAATTTCAAATATTTCTAGACCTAACTGTTCTATACATTGGCAATACTAGAATTGCTGTGGAATTTACGTCATCAGTGAACAAATTAGCCCAGCGTCTGCAGTACTGTGATGATGGCTGTACACGTACAGTGTTGACAATTGATAATGTCTCGAGCAGTAATGGATCCGTCATTTGTCATTCTAGAATTGCTATAGAATTTATATCGACATTGAACAGATCAATCCAACCGCTGTAGTGCTCTGTGGATTGCTATGCTCACTTGTGTATTCGCATTTGTCAATGTCCCTGACGATAGTTACTCTATCCATTGAACATTCTACAATTGCCGAAGAGCCTGGAAAATCAGCGAACAGATTAATTCAATTGCTGTAGTATTGTGTACATGGATACACTATTGTCATTTGTCGATATCACTAACGATATTTCATAGATCCAGTGAATGCTCAGGAATTGCTACAGCGTTCAAATCATCAGTCAGCCGATTTATACAACGGCTATGGCGCTGTGTTGGTGGATGAACTAAGTATCGTATTGTCAATTGTAAATATTTCTAGATATAACGGATCTATGCATTGATTATTGTATTATTACTGATGAATTTAAATCTTTAGTGCACAAATTAATACAACATCTACAGTACCGTGATTGCGGTCGTATTCAGTACAGTTTTGTCAATTCTTAATATCGCGAGCAATAATAGATGTCATTTTTCATTCTAGAATTGCTATACAATTTAAATTAACATTGAGCAGAGAAATACAACGACAACATCGCACTGTTGGTAGATGTACTATGTAGCGTACTGTCAATTGTAAATATTTCTAGCCATAAATGTAACATGCATAGTTAATTCCAGAATTCCTGTGGAATTTAAATCATCAGTGAACAATCCAATCCAACGGCTACAGTACTGCGATGATACCTGTGCCCAGTACTGTTTTGGCAATTGCTATTATCTCTAGCGATAATCTATATGTCTCATGTGATTCTAGAACTACTATAGAATTCACATCATCAATGAACAGATTAGTTAAACGGCTACAGTGATCTGTTGGTGGATGTATTATGTACCGTACTATTTACTGTAAACATCTCTAGCCATAACTGATATATGCATTGATTATTGTAGAATTGCTGAGGAATTTAAATCGTCAGTGAGCAAACTAATCCTACGTCTACGGTACAGTGATGATGGATGTACTCAGTACTACTTTTTCAATTGTTAATACCTGATTCGATAATCTTTCTTTAATTTTGTCAGTCTACAATTTCTGAGGAGCTGAGATGATCCGCGAACAGGCTGATTAATTCCTTTAGCTTTGTGTAGACGGCTCCACTCTGTACTCTACTGTCATTTGTCAATATAACTACCGATATGTGGTGTATCCATTCATCGTTCTAGAGCAGTCATAGAGTTTATATCATCAATGAACAGATTAATCCAACGGCTACGGCGCTCTTGTGGCACTTATGTCTTCAGTGAACAAATTATGATAACGGCTATAGTATTGTGGCGATGGATGTACTCAGTACTGTCTTGTCAATTATTAATATCTCGAGCGACAGTGGCTCTGTCCTCTGTTATTCAGAAATTGCTGTAGAATTTAAATCATCATTGCACTAATTAAACCCACTGCTACAGTGCTCCGTTGGTGGCTCTATTCAGTACAGTATTGACATATGTCTTTGACTCCAGCGACAGTTGCTCTATCCATTAATATTTCTACAATTGCCGAAGAACTTAGGTGAGCAGCGAAAGGATTATTTCAATCGCTATATTATTGTGAGGACGGCTACACTCCATACTGTATTGTCATTTCCAATATAACTAACGATATTTTATCAATCTATTGATCATTCTGTAATTGCAACAGAGATTATATCATCAATGAAGAAGTTAATCCAACGGCTACAGTGCTCTGTTGGTGAGTGTACTTAGTACAGCACTGTCAATTGTGAGTAGCTCTGGTCACAACTGATGTATACATGAATTATTCTGGAATTTCTTGGGAACTTAACTCGTCAGTTAAACAATTGTACCTACGCCTGCAATACTGCGACAGTGGCTGTAACCTGTACAACACTGTTAACTGTGAATATCTCTAACGATAATGGATCTCTCCTCTGTCGGTCCGGAATTGTGATATTATTCATGCCATCATAGAAAAGATTAATCCAAAGGCTATAGTGCTGTGTTGGTGAATGTACTAAGTACCCTACTGTCAACTGTACATATCTCTTGCGTTTACTGTACTACACATCAATAGTACTAGAGCTGCTATAGAAAATCAATCATCTGTGGACTAGTTTAACCAACGGCTAGAGTACTGTGATGATAGCTGCACACAGAAACGTGTTGTCAGCTGTTAATATTGGAAGAGAAAAAGTGTCTGTCTTTTGTCATTCTAGAATTGCTATATTACTTAAACCGTCAGTGGACAGATTAATCAAACCGCCACGGTGCGCTATTGATGGCTATACTCAGTACTGTATTGACATATGTCAATATCTCCAGCGACAATTGCTCTATCCATACGTCATTCTGCAATTCCTGAAGAACATAGATCATCACAGAACAGATTACTTCAATGGCTATAGTATTGTGTATATATCTACATAATGTACTGTATGGCCATTTGTCAATATCACTACCGATATTTCATCGATCCAATAATTTTTCTAGAATTGCTGTAGAGTATAGGTCATCAGTGAACAGATTAATCCTACGGCTGCAGTGCTCTGATGTTACATGTACTAAGTATGGTACTGCCAGTTGTAAATATCACTTGTCCTAACTGATCTGTTTATTTACTAATCTAGAAATGCTGTGAAATTTCTGTCATCAGTGCCCAAACTGATCCAACGGTTACGGTAATGTGGCAACGGATGTACACACCACTCATTTGCCAATTGTTAATATCTCGATGGCTAATGGATCTGTCTCTTGTCATTATAGATTTGTTACAGAATATTAATCTTCTTTGAACAGAATAATCTATCGGCTGCAGTGCTGTGTTGGTGGATGTACCCATGTACAGCACAGTCAGCAGTAAATATCTCTAGCCATAACTGAAATATACATTGATTATTCCCCAATAGCCGAGGTGTTTATATCACGAGTGAACAAATTAATGCAACGGCTACTGAACCGTGATGATGGCTGTACTCAGTGTTGTGATGATCAATTTTTAACATCTTGAATTATAATGGATTTATCTATTGTCATCCTAGAATTGCTATAGAATTTAAATCGTCAGTGAACAGATTAATCAAGCGTATACAGTGTTGCGGTAATGGCTATACTCCGTACGGTTTTGACATATGTCAATGTCTCCACCAACGATTGCAGTATCCATTGAACATACTACTATTGCTGACGAACTTAGATGATAAGTGAGCAGATTATTTCAATGGCTATACTATTGTGTAAATGGCTACGCTCAGTACCTTATTTTCAGTTGCCAATATCCTTAGCGATAAATGTCACAGACCAATGAGAATGAATCAACGGGAACTAAGATCAAAATTGTTGCAAGAATTAAAATTTGCTTAAGTTAGCTAATGTAAAATCTTCAATGGAGAAAACATGAGATTTATATCCTTAAGAACAGTTTGTAGATTTCTAACGTCACTTCACCATTATATGTAAACGACATACTCGATTTAGTCCTGCGGTATAATCATTCCATCTTGACGATGTCACAATGGATATGCTCTGCGTCGACACTGGTAACTGAGGATGCGATTTCTGATGCAAAGTCAGGCCGGGCATGTGCGTGAACGTTTTACTTGAAATATCACCAATACATTGTAGTCTGTCATGTGGATGAACAGATCCTGTTTGCTGGATGTGCGACGTGTGAAGGCTTAACCTAAAATATGACAATCGTAGTATATACCTCCAGCGTGAGTCGCCATGTTTATGTCAATCGGTGATGCTGGGTGAATGATTTGCCACATTCTTCAGAAACAAAACTCTCCAGTCTCTCGTGTTGAAGTAAGATGTTATGGTCGTGGTCCTTCTGAGTGACCAGCGTCTCTTGCACATCCTGCACTTGCACCTTGGAATGCAATGTCCCCAGTTTTGGTGCACGTACAGGGAATTGATGTTCGAGCAGATCTTCCTTGGACGGTCTAGAGGCACTTCCTTGTCTTTAAAGCGGACACGTAGTCTCATATCGTCGTTTATCTTGAACCTCTCCACGCGATACTCGTAGCCGTACTTATACTTCGACGCATGCTTCCGCTATAAGTGTCGTTTTAATCTGCGTCTTTTCTGGCACTTGAATTGGCATACATCTCAGGAATACTCCTCCGGTTCGATCATGCACCTTTAACCGTTTCTTCCCCTGCTTACACGTTTCAGCATCTGCATTTGTGTGACCAAATAACTTTTAGATTTTACAGTTTAACGACAAGATGATGGTTCTGTTGATTCATTTCGTTATGGTACTTCGCCCGATATGAACTATCCATAACTGGTTTTCTGGAGCACTAGGCTTGAGAATTTTTGCATTGAGTCCTTTACTATCGGCTTAATTTGTCCCACGCACATTGAAGGAAGGAATAGTCCTGCTTCGTCGAGGACCTCGATTTCAGCTGGCTTATGAATGCCGGTATCGTGGAGGGTGACGTTGCTCGGAACATCTATTTCGTCCCTACTGTCCTGGCTTGACGGTAAGAGATCCGTTATTTAAAGTTTTGTAAATAGATTTATATTCACGGTAAATTTCTTTTCTCTAGATTGGAGAATAGCTGTAACTGCGTATTTGGTGATCGTTGATGTATTGTTTAAACCGCTAACAGGCGTGCGTATTTGCCACTTATGCAATAGCAGAAGTTCGCCCAATCGACTCGTAGTAAAGTGAGCTTGATATGCGAAATCGAGTAACGCCCTTCATGCATGTCTATTGCCGTCTTTGCCAAAATAAATATCTGCGCTGTTCGTAATAGAACTTCTGAAGGTACATCTGGAATCTCCACTTTGCCACTGCCGCTGCTGACGTAGAGAGACTTGCTTGAAGTACACTCATAGGCAGTATTGTCTGGCAGCAGGCAGTTTCGCAAGAGACATTGGAAAATGACATTATATTACTGGATGTAGCCAAGTGCACGTTACTATGGCCACTGTGTTAATCTCTTCGTTGATCATGTTATTTCTACAGCAATTCTAGAATGATCAATTGGTAGGTCAATTATTTAAATTCAGTAGCAATCTTGTATGTTCAAGAGATAAATCAATTGTGCCTGGAGAAATTAACAATTGACAATATAAAGCTGAGTATTGCCACCAGCGCAATACTACGGACATTGCGTTAGCCTATTCTTTGATCAGCAATTTTATATTGCAATTCTAGAACGATCAATGGATACATCAATTATGGCCACGGACTTTAAAAATTGAAAAAACAGTACTGAGAATAGCAATCTATACAGTAATACATTACTTGAATTAATCTATTCGCTGATCACCTAATTTCTATAGCCATCCTCGAAATGTCAATGGAAAAATCAATTATCGATGGAGGTAATGACGATTGACAATGCAGTACATAGTAGTGCCATATACGCAATACTCTAGCAATTGGATTGGTATAATCACTGAACATGTAAGATCTACGCCAATTCTACAGTCATCAATGAATAGATCAATTATCGCTATATACATTGACAGATAACAATACAGTCTCTAGTGTAGCCATCTACACAATACGATAGCCAATGGATTAATATAATTCGGTGATCACCTATATTCTACAGCAATTCTAGGAAGATCAATCTCTAGAGTAATTATCGCTGGAGATAACGACAATTGCCATACACCGAGTGCAGTTACCACCACAGTACTGTAACCGTTGTATTTATCTATACACTGACGATTTGTTTTCAATAGCAATTCTAGAATGATCAAAGGATGTTTCAATTATAGCTGGCGACATTAATAGTTGACAATACGGAGCTGAGTATAAGCACCAACGCAGTACTGCAGCCATTGCCTTAACCTTTGCTATGATCGTCAATGTTATATTGCAACTTTAGAATGATCTATGGATAGATCAATTACCACAACGGATATTGACAATACAAAGGACAGTACTGAGTATATCAATCTAAACAGGCTATATCCAGTGGATTAATCTATTTCACTGATGATGTAAATTATACAGCAACTCTGGAATGTTAACTGACTAGATCAATTATCGATGGAGATATTGACATATGACAATACAATACTGTGTATGGTCACCAACATGTATCCGTTGGAATAATCTATAGACTGATGACTAAAATTATATAGTATTTCTAGAATGATCAATGGATAGGTCAATTATCGCTTCAGATATGGAGAATCGACAATGCACTACTGAGTGTAGCCGTCCGCACAGTGCTACATACATTTGATTAACCTATTCGATGTTCATGTATGTTCCACGGCGATTCTGCGGTGATCATATTATCGCTAGAGGCATTGACGTATGATAATACCGTTCTGAGTATAGCCGTCAACACATTAGTGTAGCCTTTGAATTAGTCTATTCGGTGATGACCTAAGTTGTTCAACCCTTTTAGAATAAACAATGGATAGATCAGTTATCGCTTGAGATGTAGACAATTAAGAATGCACTACTGAGTGCAGCCGTCTACACAGTGTCGCAGCCATTAGATTAATTTATTCGATGATTATCTAAGTTCCACAGAGACTCCAGAATGATCATTGTTTTGTTCAATTGTCTCTGCGGATATTGACAATTGACAATATAGTACTGAGTACAGTCTTCTAAACAGTTGTATATCCAATGAATTAATCTATACACTCATCATGTACATTGCATAGCAATACTAGAATTATCTATGGGTAGACCTATTGTCGCTTTAGTTATAGACATTTCACATCTAGGTGTTGAGTACGGCAATCTATACATTAAAACATCTATTGTACTAATCAATTCGCAGGTCATCTAAGTCCTACAACGCTTCCAGGGCGACCAATGGATAGATCTATTACGTCTAGCGATATCGCTAAGTGACAATATAGTGTTGAGTATAGCCTTCTACACCATACTACAGCCACTGCATAAATCTATTCGCTGATCATCTAAGTCTCACAGCGATTCTGTAATGATAAATTAATAGATCAGTTATCACCAGAGATATTGTCGAATTACTATACAGTACTCAGTATAGTAATCTACGTAGTATTACATCCAGTGGGTTGATCAATTCGCTGATCATCTAAGTTCTTCAGCAATTCTAGAATGAACAATGGATAGTACAATTGTCGCTAGATACATTGACAAATACGCCTATACAGTACTGAGTATAGCCTTCTAAACAGTATCATAGCAAACGAATTAATCTATTCACTGATTATGTAAATTTTACAGCAATTCTGGAATGATAAACGATAGATCAGTTATAGCTCGAGATATTAACAATTGACATTAAACTACTGGGAACATCCATCAATACACTACTGTAGGCGTTGGAGTATTCTTTTCACTGATCATATAATTTCTGTAGTAATTCTTGTATGATCAATGGTGAGATCATGATCGCTTGAGATAATGACATTTGACAACCCAGTACTGACCACATGCATCCACGCAATAGCATAACTGTAGCATTAGTCCGCTTACTGATGATTTAAATTCTACAGAAATTCTGGAATTTTCATAGGATAGATCAATTATAGTTTTACATACTAAGAAGTGAAAATACAGTACTAATTACAGCCATCAGCGCAGTACAACAGCCATTATATTAACCTATTCTATGAACATATAAGTTACATTGCAATTCTAGAATGACCGATCGATAGATTAATTATCGCTGCGAATGTTGTCGATTGGATATGTATTACAGAGTATAGCAATCTAAACAGTACTACAGCGAATGAAATATTTATTCCTCGAACGTGCATAACTCTATAACAATTCTAGGATGATCAATGAATACATAATTATTGCTAGAGAAGTTTGCAATTGGCAATACGGTACTGATTATAGCTATCATCACAGTACTATAGCCATTCGATTAAACTATTCACTGATAATATGAATTCTATATCGATCCTAGAATGGTTAATGTATAGATCAATAGACGCTAGATACACTGACAAATGACATAACGTTACTAAGTATAGTCATCTACACAGTACCATAGCCACTGGATTAATCGATTTACTGATGGCGTGAATTATAATGTGATTCAAGGATGATCAAAGGATAGATAAATTGTCGTTACAGATAACAATATTTAAGAATGAATTTTCGCTTTTTGCTTTATAAACAGTGTGATAGCCATTGTACTTATCTACTCACTGATGCTGTAAGATCTTTACAAATTCTGCAATGGTCAAAAGATTCATCAATTATGGCGGGAGATATTATTAGTTGACAACACATTACTGAGTAGAGCCATCGACACGGTACTGCAGCCATTGTATTAACCTTTTCAATGATCAAATAAATTCCGTGGCAGTTCTAGAATCGTCAATGTATAGATCTATTATCGCCGGAGGTATGAACAAATTACAATACCATACTGTGTATAGCCGCATCGAAAGTAATGTTGCAACTGGACTAATCAATTCATTGTCGATTTGATTTCTGTAGCAATTCGAGTATGGTCAATGGATTGATCAGTTACCTTACAGGTATTCACATTTAACAATACAGCTCTGTTTACGGCATTGTAAGTAATAATATAGACGTTGGAGTTATCGATTCACTGACCATGAATATTCTGTAGCATTTGTAGAATGATCAAAAGGTTCATTAATGATCGCAGGAGATATTAACAATGGACAACACAGTAATGAGCACATCCTTCGACATCGTACAACAGCCATTGTACTAACCTATTCACGGATCATATTAATTCTGTATCATTTCTAGAATGATCAATGTGTATAAGAGATATCGCTAGAGATAAAAGGCAAACAACGAAGCAGTACTTAGTATAGCCATGCAAACAGTGCTGCAGCAACTGCATTGATCAATTTACTGATGATTTCAGTTCTACAGCAATTCATTAATGATCAATGCGTACATCAGTCATCGCTCCAGATATTAATATTTAACAATACTATTCCGCTGGTAGACGTATAAACTATAAATATAGTACTGTTATATAGCCATAGGGTTAATCTAAGCACTGAACATGTAAATTCCTTTGCAATTCTCGAAATATCAAAGATTCATCCATTATCGCTCGAGATACTAAATATTGACAATAATGTACTAAGTACGGCAAGCAACACTGTAATAGAGCCATTGGACTAATCTGTTCACTGATCATGCAAAATTCTACAGCATCTTTAGGATGACCAATGGATGCAGCAAATATAGCTGGAGATATTAACAATTGACAAGAGGTTACTGGGTACAGCCGTCAACAACGTAGTATGGCCATTCGACTGAGCATTCCACTGACCAAGTAAATTCTATAGCAATTCCAGGACGATCAATGGATACATCAATGACGCAACAAATATTGAGCATTTAAAATACAGGACTAAGTGTAGCCATCTAAACAGTATTATTCTCATTGGATTAATCTATTCACTAGTCACGGTCATTCTATATCAAATCCTGAATGTTCAATGGATATTTCGATTATTGCTGCGGATAGTAACAATTGACAACACAGTACTGACTACAGCCATCAGCCGGTGTTGTAACCGTTGTAATAATCGGGTCACTGTTGATTTGAATTCTATACCAAATGCAGGTTGACAAAAGGCACATCATTTATCGCTCGGGATATTAAGAATATAGAATACAGAACTGAGAATTGCAATCTATACAGTTCGATAGCCACTAGATTAATCTATCCACTGATCTTCTACACTCTACAGCATTACAAGAATGGTCAATAGAAGATTCAAGTATCGCTAGAGTTATTGACAAATGATAATGCAGTAGTGAGTGTAGCCGTCACCACAATACGATAGCCAACGAAATAATCTATTGCCTGATGAATTAAACTTGACAGCAATTACAGAATGAGCCAAAGATCGATCTGCTATCGCCAGTGGTATAAAGAATTGACAATACAGTGGAGTGTACGGGCAGCATCAGTATACTGTAGACGTTGGATTAATCTCTTCATTGATGATTGAAATTGCATAGCGAATCTAGAATGGCAAGATACAGATCAATTAGCGCTCGAGATATTAACAATTGATAACACAGTACGGAGTACAGCCATCATCACTGTACTGTAGACGTTGGACTAAATTGTGCATTGATAATTTATATTATTCAGCAATATTAAAATAGTCAATGTATAGATCAGTTATCGCTAAAGATATTTACAATTGGCAATACGGTACTTCGTAAATCCTCCAAGAGATTACCGTAGCCGTAGCATTAGTCTGTTCACTGAAGGTTTTTTCTGTATAGCAATTCTAATATGATCAATGGATAGATGAAATATCGGTAGTGATATTGACAAATGACAGAATAGTACTGAGCATAGCGATTTACACGATCCTATAGCCATTGCATGAACCCGGTCGCTGATCATCTAGTTTTTTCAGGAATTGTAGAATGAACAATGGATAGAGCAATTGTCGCTGGAAACATTGACATATCTCAATACAGTACTGAGTATAGCTATCAAAGGAGCCTTGTAGCCGTTGCAATAATCTGTTCAATGATGATTGAAGGTCTATAGAAATTCTAGAATGACAAACGGCATATCCACTATCGCTCGAGATATTAACTGTTGACAAAAAAGTACTGAGTACAGCTATCATTACAGTACTAGAGCCGATGGAAGTATTTAGTCACTTATGATTTAAGTTCCACAGGACTTCACCTATAACCAATATGTAGTACAGTTAGGGCAAGAGATATTTAAAATTCTCAGTACCGTACTTACGATATCCACCAACAGAGCACGGTAGCCGTTGAATTAATTTGTGCACTGATGATATATATTCCACAGCATTTCTAGAACAATCAATGAATAGATCAGATATGGCTCCAGATATTTACAATTGGTAGTACGGTAGTTAGTGAATCCACCAACAGTACACTGTAACCGCTTGTTTAATCAGTTCAATGATGATTTAAGCTCTATAGCAGTTCTAGAATTATCAATATACGTCACATTTATGGCTAAAGATATTTACAGTTGATAGTACAGTACGGAAAGTTTCCATGTACACAATGTTATAGCGATTGAATTAATCTGTTCGCAGGTGCACTAAGTTCTTCAGCAATTGTAGCACGATCAATGTATAGAACAATTGTCGCTGGTGATACTGTAACTTTGGCTTATCTCAGCAGATCTACATATTAACATTAGGCTATCCATGTAATCTGCACATCAAGACCTCCAGGGATCTTCGAAGAACAATTTGCAGCAAGATGCACATCAAGACATCCAGAGACCATCAAAAGCAACCTGCACATCAAGATTTCCAGGGATCATCAGAAAGCAATCTGCACATCAATATTTCCAGAGATCATCGAAAAGCAATCCTCACTTCATGTCCCCATTACCATCCAACGCCCACCGAAGCCAATGAATAATTACACCATAATTAATAGTATAAAGTCAGTCCTAATCTTGCCATACGTTACGTTCCCATTATTATTTGTCATCTACCTTATAATTGGTTGTTTGAAGTTAGAATACGTTCGACTGTCAAGTAATAAGATTCATAATTTTCGAATAATCGTAACAACGAGAACTCAATTCATTCAACTCGCTCAACTCGATGAACTCAAACGGCGTTCAAATATATCCTTCTTTTCTTTTCTTTGTCCGGAATATTTCCTATGACAAAAATTGCCGATCATGACAGGATCCATCGGAGTGCATCTACCTTGAGGATAGCGAACAAATGGTTTTATGCGGAAATGTGTACTTTAGGACTACGGGAGCCAAACCTACAAGGAAAGCACAGGGAAGCCTAACCAGACAAAAAGAGGGAATCTAAAAAAGTGAAAACATGGCAAGTAAGAATCAGGATTCCCTCATCAGCACCGACATCACCGAGAGCCTAAACTGACTCGTACTGTCACAAGAGACTGTGCCAAAGCAGTTAAGCAAATTGTATGGAAGTAATTCGGGTTCGGAGGGAAAGATTAGTGAAAATAGCAAGAGAACATGTAATCATGATAAAGCCATATTAAGAATCAGTGAAACATTAAGGAACATATACAAAGAGTTTACAAAACAACAAATGGAACTATTAAAATTTGGGGACTTGCTCAACATTCAAGCACGGCAAAGTACATTCCACACCGACTTGGAAACCGCAGACGAAGGCACAACTACAATGGAATATGAGCAAGGAAGAAGTGAGTTTTCAATACCACGCCCACCTACACCTACACGCCAATACCTACACCTTTTTACACCAGGCCACAGTCCCAACCGCACCAGATGAATCAGAGACCCAACTGATAGAACCTAGCAAGGCATTACGGAGTGTAGGAACACTAAATGGAGTAATGACATTGGCGTCGAGGAATTCATCAAAACTCTACGGTTTGCCAGAAGTCGTACCTTTGATCCCACACTGCTATTACGAATGATACTAAAGGAAGAAATTATCGACCATGCCAATCAGTCAATCCGATTCTGTGAAGTAAATAGCTACGAAGACCTTTATGACGCATTGCAAATTCATCTATCTGTCTCAACCACTGTCACAGGAAGCAGAAGCAAAATGCAACAAGTGAGACGACGCATAAGCTTATCAGTACAGTCATACACCATACGTTTTCGGCAAACATTATGAGAGTTGGAATATGCTGTCCAAGCAAAGCACAGAAGTATCACGTCCAGGAACCTTTCTCTAGAGGAAGAAGCAACTGGAGCAATAAAATTTTTCATTTATAACCTGCGTCCGGATATAGCAAATCTGGTGATACCCCTGAAACCCAGAACCATGAACGAGGCACAAGATGAAGCAAGCAATATAGAGTTGTGGTTTAAAGAAAACATAAGAAATACTACACCTGCTTAAACTGTCCACAATTCTAGAAACCTAAACATATCATGCAAGCTCCAACTATGCAAAGGCAATATGTCCCACGACAGCCATTAGCAATCCAAAACACTAACACAGCTCCCAGGTGTGAACACTGCAACAGAACAGGATACGCCAAGAACCAGTGTTACCTACTAAAGTCGCAAAATTTTTCCAACCTACAGTTCGGAAAAATTCCACCTCGAGTAATCAATACGATCATGAATCCGGAGGGACGCCAGTCAAAACATACTATAATCCAGAAAGCAATAGCATATCCGAACAAATTCCCAATCACCATCGGGAACGGACGATTCCTAGTTGACAACGGATCAGCAGCCCATCCCATTAGACGTTGAATCGTCAAAAACTGTCATAAAATGGAACAAGCATAGGAGGTAAAATTACGAACTCAGAAATTTAGGTTTAACAATTCTTTTCAAATAAGTCATAAAGGTCTGATTCACAAATTCTTTGTTATAGACGATTCCTTTCCTTTGATCGAAGATGGTATAATAGGATTACCCTCTCTGAAAGATATCAATATAATATTAGTAATGATTCGCATACATTAAGTGATTGGATTTTGGAATTACATACGACACCAGCCTATTTAAGGGTATCACCACGCGATTCAAAAGCCTGCATCAGCAAACTGAACAACGAGATTACTCGTGTCCCTTTTGCCAGTAATTGTGATCAAGAAATCGATACTTCGTTAGAAATCACGATCGAAAGCAATACCGGTAGGATACGTGAAATTTTGAATAAATTAAGATTGAGCCATATAGGAAATATGTACGCGGAACCAATAAGACGCATCATTTGTAGCTATCATGAGATATTCTCCCTAAAAGCTGAGCCATTACCTTGCACACGATTAGCGGAAGACACAATTTTCACAACGCACAACCGACCGATTAAAAGAAAATCATAGAAGCCTCCAAAATGGCATAAAACCCGAATAAAGATAAACAAATAAACAAAACAAATTAACAAAGATAGAAACAAATAAAAGAAATGCTAGATAAAGGTATAATTGAAAAATCGGTCTTCCCTTACAATGCACCTGTATCGGTAAAACCGATGCAAGTATATGCATCAGGTAAATAAGAATGGAGGATTGCAATCGATTTTAGAATGTTTAACGAAGTCACAGACCAAGGCGCAAACCTCCTATCCAACTCAGATGTAATACTCTCGCATTTAGGAAATGCGAAATTATTTAGCGCGCTAGACCTATCCTCGGGCTTTCACCAAATCCCTGTGAACAAAAGACAGTAAGAAACTAACCGCTTTTTCAACACCCGATGGACATTTTCATTATAAACGCATGCCCTTCTGTTTAAAAAATGCTCTGGCGACTTTTCAGCGTATGATGGTTACGGCTTGAGAGGATAAGTCGACATATATTGTTTCGTTTATTTTGGCGACATCTTTGGCAATTCAATCGAGGGGCGCAATAGTAAGCTTGCATCAATTAATGGATATTACATTTGCATGTGTGTGTTATTTAGTGTGCCTTATGTGTGTCTGCTAATGCTTGGCGCGGTACAAGCCAAAAGAGTGCTACTGCGGCAGTCGTCTGTTGTTCATCATAGAAGAATGAGGTTGAGCATGTGGTGCTGTAGATGCAAATGTAGAGTGAGATTATATTAAGTATTAAATAAGTTTTTTATTAGCATTACAGGAAATGGATTGAATATTTGTTTGAGCCATATTACAGCTTATTCTTTCAATAATATTTCAACGACACAAAGAAACAGGATTAAGGGTTCACGCAGACAAATGCGAATTTCTTAAACCGGAATTGGAATAAATTGCCTTAGGTCACATAGTTACGGACAAAGGAATTAAGCCCGACCCCAAGAAATTGGAATTAATACAGAACTTTCCAAACACGAACACTGTAACAACGGTCAAATCTTTTCTCGGATTAGCCGGATACTATCGTGAATTTATTAAAAACTTCGCGAAAATAGCTAAACCGCTAAAACTACTAACACAAAAGAACCAACTGTTCCATTGGACACACGCGCAATAGACGAGATTCGAGATACTGAAAAACAAGATATGTAAAAAGCCAGTACCGTGTTATCCCGATTTCAATAAAATTTTCCATTAACAAGGGATGCGAGTAACGATGGATTAAGCGCAATACTTTCGCAAAACGGACATCCCTGTAATTACATTTCTAGAACTTTGAACTCAGCAGAAAATAATACACCACAACTGAAAAGGAATTATTAGCTATAGTGTGGGCAGTAAAATCGTTACGACAGTATATGCTAGGAAGGAAATTCATTATTCAAACTGATCATCAAGCACTCAAGTGGTCACACAACGTAAAAGATCCTTCATCTAGGCTCATGAGATGGAGACTTAGTCTCGAAGAGTACGATTACGAAGTATAATATTTTTGCGATGGCAATGATACTTGGAAGACGCGCCCCGCCGTCATTCTTGTGGATCAACAAATTATAAAACAAGATATCAGACGATCGTGTGAAATCGAAGACGTAATACGCTTTGGAGAAATCAAACAAAACACATCAAATGACGTTAGCGAGAATTCACACAGAAAACAACAGACGGTTTTTGAGTTCGGACAAGACACATCAGATGTGAACTAGTACTCAAAGGTGCAAGACGGTATTGCGGAGTCGAAGACGTAATATGGTAGTTGGGATAAACCGGGAAGACAGAAGACGGAAGACGGAAGACGAAAGGCCAGGCGAAAAATGGCAGAGGCGTAGATGACACAGCACACCCACCAATCACACATAAACAGATCATAATCGTCGAATAAAGTGTAAGTACAAACAAGACAAAGTGCGCTTTATTACAACACCTGAGTGGTTAGCGTCTCGTAAAGATTAGGTACACTGAAAAAATGGGCAACACTAGTATACCAACGCTGACACTTCGCGTGGAGTTCATCTACATCCACGCGGTGCAACATATTGGTCATTCGAGCCGGACCCAGCCTTCGAATTTGGGTCCACAACACATCAGCGTGAAGATTCGGCTTTGCAGAAAGCACAGCATCTTCATCTGATGAAACAAAATCGCAGAGTCATCAGTGCTAGGTGCACTAACTCTGCAGAAGTCAACACGTTCACATTCTTTGAGGCCGTAGAGTCAACAGTGTCAAGGATATCAACTCTCAGTAACTCGTCAGCAACCAACTAGCACAACTGTACTGGGGTACAGCCTATAAGACCAGCAGCAGACTCAGCAGCGCAGGAAGCTTCACCTGTCAACCACACCCTGAGCGACATCACCATCACGCATCCGTATAGGAGTAAGTCATAATCTGAGCTATCAATTTCATTGGTCCGTCACTTCAATTCTGTAAGAATGGCCGCAAACGAGAATACTATTCAGGACTTGATTGCGCGATTTGCAATGTTTAGGAAATACTTAGAATCGTGTCGCTATGCGGACGACGAATACGTTAAATATTTAACAGATAGAGTCAAGTGCTTGAAAGGCGCGTTTCAAACGTAGAACGAAGTACAAGATCTAATCGAAAATCCTACACCCGACGAAGAATGCGAGGCGTGCCTCAACGAACGTGAACAGATCAAGGATTCATATTTCGACCTACTCACGAAAGCAGAGTGAATTTTAGTCTCACGGGGATAGTCTACTGATTCAGGGCCAACGCGACAGATATTAATTGCTCAATCTCCTGTAAGGACTAGTTCCATATTAAACGTAAAACTACCTACAATGTACTTACCGAAATTCAGTGGCTCCTACGAGGTATGGCCTGGCTTCGCCGATGCAAATCAGCGGTTCAAGATAATCCGTCCATTCGCGACGCCCAAAAACTCTTATACCTGAAGTCATGCCTGGCAGGTAGTGCCGCTGGAAAAATCGAATCACACGAAACGATCGCGGCCAACTATTCAGTCGCGTGGAATATTATTGAACATTACTATAATAGTTCCACCGCGATCGTAAATAATCGAGTGAAGGCAATGTTCGAGCCACCGCAGTGCACGTGGTCAAATCCGAATACGTTAGGAGACCTTATTGATTACGCAACGAAACTCTACCGCGCGTTAGAAGCGCTAGATAAACAATTTTTAGAAGCATTTCCAATCCATACCAATTCGTCCAACCGATGAATAACCAAACACTACCCCATCCAATCAAGACCAATAAACGCGTTCCCAAGCACTTTCTCATTCCGATGTAAAGTATGCTAAAAGACTCATTATACCCACAGTTGTTCCATCCTTCTAGACGGAGAAGTAGCACATCGACTCAACATAATACGACAGTCAGTACTCTGGCATAACTGTCCTCGTGCAAACCGCGGAACAGACAAGTGCCTCGTTAGAGGGTGCAGAAAATGCGGAGAAAAACACCATACATTACTACACGTCGAAGCACACTCTCCAAGTCAAACCACACCAGCTCCAACAAAAGCACTAAATGCATTCGTAAATGCACGGTCAGAAGTCCTACTATCGGCCGTACTAATCAAAACCGCGGATAGTCAAGGATCCTTCCGCACCTGCCGGGTGCTATTGGATTCAGGCTCACAATCGCATTTCATTACTGAACAGCCAGCTATACAACTCGGTCTCAAGTAAACAAAATCAAAACAAGTAATCTCAAACTTAAACACATCCGCGAACACAACTATAAAATCAAGAATATACATTTTTTCTTCAAAATTACACCTACTAGTAGTACCTCGGATTTGTAACACGGTACCCTGTCGAGAAATATGCGCCCACGAATTAAAAATACTTTGCCATATACCCTTAGCAGATCCCAACTTCTACCACCCTGACACCATAGATGGACTACTCGGGACCGAGATATTTCTCAAACTACTTGCAATCGAACAATTTACATTAACAGATACGGCTGTTGCAATACAAAATACTAGACTAGGCTGGGTGGTAACGGAGAAAATCCCTAATTCAGCTAACACAACGCGAAGTATCTGTAATTAGCATCAGAATCAATAAATAAGCAAATCGCACAATTTTGGGAAGCGGAAGATGGTCCGCACGTTACATTGCCATCAAAGGAAGAGTTAAATTCTGAAACACACTATACATCAATCACAACGTGCGACGCACACACAGGCACATACACCGTACGACTTCCGTTTAAGGATTCCCAGGTAAGGTTAGGAAGTTCGTACTACTCCGCGTTAAAACGATTTTACCACCTGGAGCAATCGCGTAACAAAAATAGCACACTGCAATCGGAGTATACTGCATTTCTAAAGGAATACTTGACGCTAGGGCACATGTTCATAGTAAACTCCCAACGAAAAGGCGGGGTTACATGCTGCCACATCACTTTGTGGTAAAGGATAGCAGTATAACTACATAACTCTGAGTTGTATTCGACGGATCATGCAAAACATCGTCATGTATAGCATTATATCAAACACTTATGGTCGGATCCAATATTCAAGTCCAGCTATTCTTGGTATTGATTCGATTTAGAACACACGTCTACGCACTAGCAGCAGATATTACGAAAATGTATCGTCAAATATACATTAATCCTGACGACCGTAAATTTCAAAGGATATTGTAGCGGGAATACGCGGACCAACCAATTAAGGCTTACGAGTTGAGCACAGTCACATAGGGAAATCATGCGTACCATTCCAAGCAATCTGCGCACTACACCAGCTGGAAGGGGACGAGGCCGCGAACTTCCCTGTAGGATCGCAAATACTGCCTAGGGACTTTTACGTAAACGATTTATTGACAGGCACCAGAACACTCAAAGTGGCACAAAAAGTTAGCAAAGGCAGCACGCAACTGTGTAAACGAGGGGGATATCGACGCCGGCAATGGGCATCAAATGTGCCCGAATTAATTGATATTAACGAAAACAAACTCGAAGGTAGGCATACAACGTTAGATCCGGACGATACAATCAACACTTTAGAAATATGGTGGGACGCAATAGGGGATACATTATTATATTCTCCGAAGTATCTCAAGACTTATATCAATGACAGGACGTAACGTACAGTCTTTTCCGAAATAGCGCAATTACTTGATCCTTTGGGCCACTGGCACCCTTAATAGTATGGGAAAATATTTATGCAGGATCTTTGGGCGTCAAGGGTAAATTGGAATGAATCCCTACCGGATGACCTCCATTCTAGGTGGGTCAACTATTGCCGGGAAATATTATACATACGACAAGTCAATATACGATGTATGGTAGTTACCAGCAACTACAAATCATTACAGCTACATGGGTTCTGCGATGCTAGCGAGCAAGCATATGGAGCGTGTATTTATATTCGATGCAAAACAAATCACAAAATACAAACAAAACTCTTGTGCGCAAAATCGCGTGTCGTACCCCTTAAAAACATATCGCTGCTGCGATTAGAGCTATGTGCTGCACATTTATTAACAAAAGTACACACAAACGTTACGAAAGCCTACAACATCTACGTTTTCAAAGAACGCCCCTTCGGACCGATTCTACAATCATGCTAAGCTGGCCAAAAACAGCCCCACATCAACTAAAAATTTTTGTAGCGCAACGCGTAGCAGTCATCCAAAACACCACAAGCCGGCGTGAGTGGCGACACATTCCGTCAAAGTATAATCCAGCAGACGTAGTATCACGCGGATTGACTGAGATCGGACACCTCAGCAAAAGATTATGGCAGGTCGGGCCTTCATGGCTAAATTATAAAGACAAGCAGCGGCCGGTAACAATTGTAAACATAACCGAACTGCCAGAAATGCATCCCTTAAAAACATTTACAATACAGACCATAGAATTTAGCATCTTACACCAATTCTCATAATTCGCGAAATTAAAGCGGGTAATCGTATACCGCCTGAGGTTCGCAAATAGAACATTACACAAGGGTCATGGCACAAACACACTCACGACAAACGAATTACAAGATGCTAAGAGACTTATCATCCGACTAACGTAATTTGAAAAATTTGCTAAGGAAATCCAAACTAACCAAGACGTCAATAGTAATTTAGACTCAATAAACCCATTCGTCGACAAGGACGGGTTATTGAGAGTTGGAAGAAAACTGGCTCATTCCAGCCTGTCTTATACGAAAAAACATCCTTTATTATTACCCAGAGGGCACCATATTACGAAGTTGCTCGTAGAAAAATATCACAAAGGAAACATTCATATCAGGGTCCAGGCATGACTTCAAGCCATGCAACAAGTGTACCGGATCCCAAGCGGTAAGGACGCAGTACGACAAACTAGCACAAATGCATATTCCTCCAAGCAGGCGTAGATTTCTGTGGACCGGTGCGGATCATGAAAAAATCGCAACGAAGTCGGGGAAGGATCAAGGTTTATTTATCCGTATTCGTATGCTTCGAGACAAAGGCGGTACACGTAGAAATCGCTTCGGATCTTACGACCGAAGCATTCATTGCTGCGTTGCACAGATTTTTCTCGCATAGAGGACAATCGTCAGACGTATATATTCAGATAATGCGACAAATTTCGTAGGCGCTGCACGGGAGGTAAGGGAAATGTATACACTTTTATGGTCATAAGCATCATGAGATGAAATCGCCATTGCACTAGCTAACCAGAACGTAAGTTGCCACGTTATTCCACCTCGGTCCCCGCATTTCGGTGAACTGCGGGAAGCGGCTGTAAAATTACTCAAATTTCATATGACACGAGTGATATGTGACACTTTATTAACATATGAGGCGTTGTTAACATACGTTAATCAAATCGAGGCAATACTGAATTCACGACCCTTAACACCGATATCCTACATCCCAAACGATTTATCAGCATTGACACCATCCCATTTCCTCATAGGCGATACGTTAAACGGTATACCAGAACACAACCTATCGACTATACCATCCGGTCGGGAATCTTCGTGGCAAAGGATTCAGAAAATGCGACCTGATTTCTGGCAACGATGGAGTAAAGAATACCCACACGTATTAATTGCGCGAAAAAATTCACCGAAACAAACCTGAAGCAATAGACATAAGCAGTGCGGTGACCGTGCGCGATGACAGCCTACTGGACATGCAATGGTCTTTTGCGCGAGTCACTCAACTGTATCCGGGTGACGACAATATCGTTAGAGTAGTAACGATAAAAAGAGTGAAAGGTTAATGTAAACGTTCAGTGAAATGCCTAACACCGTTGCCGATAAGCGTAATATGATTATAATCCATAACTGTTATCATAATTCCGAATTGTAATTACAATTTATGAACGCTGTGTATATTAAATCACATTATCAGGTATTCAATATTAATCATAGTTAGCATAAGTGAAAGTAGTCCTCTAAAAATTGATTAGTCATGTAAAATTAGGCAGTCATGTAATTTACAATGTGTATAGGATTAATAACAACATATATGTTATATGTAAAGTAATTACATCATTACACAATAAATCATAATATCACAAGGCACACAAACAAACACACATAAGAGGCAGTTGAACTTCATGGTTTAAGGGGGCCGGCATGTCGCGACGGCATAAAAATACTTCGAAGTAGCGCCTCGCCGTCCATCTTGAGGATCAACAAATTATAGAGCAAGACATTAGATGACCTTGAGAAGTCGAAGGCCTAAGACGCTTTGGAGAAATCAAACAGAACTCATCAGTTGACGTTAGTGAGAATTCACACAGGAAACATCAGACTGTATTGAGGAGTCAAAGACGTTAGACGGTAGTTAGGAGAGAACGAGAAGGCAGCAAATGGAAGACGAAAGGCAAGACGAAGAACTGTAGAGGCGGGGACGATACAGCACATACACCAATCACACATAAACAAATCATAATCGTGTAATAAAGTGTAAATACAACCAGGAGAAACTGCGCTTTATTACAACACATAAGTGATCGGTGTTTCGTGTAGATTCGGCTCACTAAGGAAAAGAGCAAAACAAGGATGCCATCGCTGCCCCATCCGCGTGGAGCTCATCTGCATCCACGCGGTGCAGCAAACGGTACAAGCAGGAGAGGTGAGAGATGAAGGAATTAGCAGACTAGAAGTAGGAAGAGATGAAAGAGAATATCTAGGAAGTGGTAAGGAAGACGAAGGCACAGTCAGAGATATGGAAATCCATCAACAAGCAATGGAGAAATGGAAGGGAAGCGGGATGCAAAATAACGAAAGAAACATGGTAAAACCATTTCATCGTGGAACTTGAAGGGCTCAGACAGAAAATGACAAAGAGAGAAAAGTAAGTGTGCGAGATAGAAGAAGAAGAACAGGAAATCACTGACGAGGAAATTGAAAAGCAATTGAGAAAGCTGAAGAAAGGGAAAGCGGCAGGCATAGGCGGGATCCAAGCAGAAGCATTGGGCTATAGTGAGGAAGAAACTATTCGAGATAACAAAGGACATCTGGAAGGGGAAAGGTTACTCAGGCAAGTGCAGGAAATGTGTAATTATGCCGCTGTCCGTGAAACGTGATCCAAATATAGCAAGCAACTATAGAGAGATCACATTGCTGTGCACGGCATGTAAGCTGCACGCAGCGGTGTTAAACGAAAATATCAAGACGGACGTAGAAGCGAAACGGATAATAGATGACACGCAGGCGTGTTTCAGAAAGGAAAATAGCGCGATATGTAATATATGCGTCTTACAGCATGTAGTAGAAAGAAATACTAAGAGGAAAGGGGGGAAGGTTTTCGCCCTCTTTATCGACCTGAGGGCGGACTTTGATTGTGTCATCAGAGACAAGCTGTGGGACATAATAAGGAAAAGAGAGATCAGAGGATGGTTAGTCGAAAGAGTGAAGGATATTTACCAAGAAGATGAGAATGTAGTATAGGTAGATGAGGAAACAACGGCAGAATTCTGGACCAAGGAAGGAATTAAGCAGGATTGTTGCCCGAACACCACGTTATTTTCACTACACATCGCATATATGGGAGTGACGCTTCCGAGAACAGTGGGAATGGGAATGACAGTGGGGAGAAGGAAGTTTTGTTCATTGGCCTTCGCAGACGACATGGCCTTGGTCGCAAAGACCGAAGAAAACTGCAAAGTGTTAACGAGGAAACTGAAAGCGTACCTAGAGGAGGAGGAATCGAGACTTGCGTGAACAAATCGATGCTGTTGATTTTTGAGAAGGGAAGCGAGAAATAGGTGGGAATGACAATGAAATGGAAAGGAGAAATAGTGAAAATAGTCAAGAAATTCACGTGCCTCGGAATAAGATTTCAAAGGAATGGGGAATGGCTGGCACACGTAAGGGAACGGGTGAAAAGGGCGGTTTTAATGATGAAGGAGGTGTGGGGGATAGGAGAATGGATAATGAAAGACGACTTTAGTTGGAGAATGTTTGTGCTCAATGCTCTGATGGCAAGTGGTCCGATGTATGGGGCAGCAATGTTTGGGCGCAAGGAGTGGGAATGTCTTAAAAAGATACAAATAGGGAACATTAAATGGTGCCTGAGACTACATAGTTGCACACCAGGGTACATGGTACTAGAAGAAACCAAGGTAGACAAACTAAGGATAAGGACAGGGCAGGAAACAATGAAGTATGATCAGAAAATCAGAAACATGAAGGAACAAAGGCTGGTTAAGGAGTGTTGGGAGGAAAAAGTATCAATTAAGGTAGGCGCAAGAAGTTACGTAAGTAGGCTAGTGTACTTGAGAAGAAATGGCTATAGCCAGAAATATTTGGAGAACCTGTATGCAGAGAACAAAGTGAATGAAGTAGGAATTCGAGAAAAGGTAGCAGAGAGAGATAGAGAGATACAAGCGCAAGTACAATATGAGAAGTGTAAGACATCAAAATACAATAGTAGGTTTAAACAAACAACATACGCTCTAAGACCGGAGTATTTAGTTAAGAAGGGGAGTAAAAGGAGTCAAAGTACGATAGCCAGAGCGGGATGCGGAATTTGGAAGTATCTAAGAGATACTTGTTAAAGGAAGAAGATAGAATATGCAAGCTATGCGACAGGGATTATGAAACACTAATGCATTTATTAGACGAGTGCGAGGGAATGGAGAGGGTTGGACACGGCTTAGCGTAAGTGTTGGAAGGCAGATATAACGACAAGGTGGTGAAATGGTTAACAGAGGTAGATAGGCGGAGGGAAAAAAGGAGAGAAAGCAAGTAATGGGAGCGCGAATGGTAGGCAGAGTAGAGGTATGTGTGTGATTCAAATTTGTAAGTCAAATGCATTTCTGGGCCAAGGAGCCGAAATAAACAATTATGTATATATATACCCTTACCCGACCAAAATTCCTTATCAATCATAGATTCATTAATTGAACGCTATATCTACATATTTTCATCGCCTAAACACATACAGACTGACTAAGGACAGAAATTCATGTGCAAATTAATGGAACAATTCGAGAATGCTTTCAAAATTAAACATATGAAAACAACTAGTTTCCATCCGAAAACTAATGGAAGTCTAGAAAGAACTCACGCTACGATCAATGACATGATTAGAATGAATTTTGATCAGAACAGAAACGAGTGAGACGAGCATTTGGAATACATTACAATGGCTTATAACACTTTGGTGCACTCAAGAACCGGTTATACGCCATTTGAACATACGTTCGGTACAGAAGCATACATGCCTTTTGCCTTAGCTTCAACATCCTCTTCGTCTCAAAATAAACTTTGCAAGCTCTGAAATCTACGGCACTCCGAGTACTTGAATGCTGAACAAATAATCGCCAGAAAGAAACAGAGGTATAAGAAAATACAAGATAATAAAATGAAATTAAGAACTATTTTTAAGAACGGAGACATGGTCTTAATACATAATGAAAGTAAAACTCATAAATTGGGTCAGGAATGGCTAGGGCCATACGAGTTTCAAGAAGTTAATACGCCTAATTACATCAGTCAAGCCTACGATAAATTGGTAAACGTACACGGTAACAGTATTGTGGCGGCTTAGATTCATGCCGGGGATTAGCCTGGGACCAGGCAGCGATGTTGCAGACCAACGGTCGTCTTAATTTACGTCCTCCCTGGGTGGTCATCACGACTTTCCCGCGTAAACCTTTCCCGTGAAAACTTAGTTTTTCCCGCGCGCAGGTTGGCGGTCTTTTTCTACCCCTTCCGCGAACACTCGACCGCTTTAAAAGCTCCGAAGTCAGAGGACGACAAGACAGTTTGAAACCGTCTACGAGCGCCGACACTTATTGCGACCCACTTCAGTATCAAACCGTTTTATTTGAGGCAATCCACGAACTGAACCAGGGATCAGACATCCATATACAGAAACTAAATCATACTCATTTAATAACCGAATTTATTCATAAAAGCCATACTTATAGTCACGAAAACAATATTATTTTATTATTCAATTTGAAAGAAATAAGTAGTAGCATTGAAAACGTATGCCTACAGTACAAACCAACCTGAATATTTTAAGCTATAACCGAAGGATGGTGAAAATACCGATTATCACACTTTAGAGGAAAAAAAACGAAACATCCAAAACACCGTTAACAAACTATATACAATATTACAGAAACGGGCGAGAAAAGTTCTCATAAATGCAATAGACAGTATTCAAAGTCACTGTTTGGAATGCTTAAGCGATTCTGATCCGGAAATCATTAACAGAAATATCAATATACTCCTCTGTACTCAGAACCAACATACGCACACTGTTCACAACCAAACTGCACTTATCAGATCAACTATGCACGACACCCATTTTCGAGATACAATCTCTATAATTGTAACTATCAAAGTTGCACTCAACGAAATAGCCAGCAAAGAATCCTTACTGAATAACTTACTTACCCTCGACACCTTATTAACAGATATACCTGCGCGAACAAATGAACTTTACCTCATGATCATGCTGGGAAAGCAAGGAATAATAGACACTACCTTGATACTATTCCCTACTTTCATGAAGCTATTCTAGAAACTATGCACTAGTTACAACCAACCCATGTAGTCAGCGGAATCTAACTTTCAAACTATTATAGATATCAGTACGCTAAAAGAAGTAACTCGAAAGACACTTCAATCTACCAAATATAAGTGGCAATGATAAACACAGATAGCTGGAACGTTGTAAAATATTACCCCGTACCCAGAAAAATTAATAATATCTTTTTATCCCCCATACTAGACCACGAATACGTCTTAACACAGAATTTGGCACACGTAATTATAGACTCAACATAACTCCAAACATTTTGAAAAGATACATTACTAGGAAAGCTATGTAAACTATCTCAGCCTATAAACCACGCAATCGACCAACAAAAATGCGAACAACACAACTGTAGGACTACGATATTTAACATAGACCACTCAACATTTATACCTATGAAACGAGCTAACCAATATCTTGTAATACCGCAAAATGCAACCACGGTAAGAGCATTCTGCTCGCATCCAGAAGTCATTAGGATTATTCAGTATTACCCACAAAAACGCCTGTACGTTGACGCATGTGAACAATGTAAGGAAAATTAGGGAATCTGACGGTAATGAAACATTAGAAATATCAAACTATACTATGACTCTAGACATTAAATCTGCGGAAGCAGATCACTTACACAGTATCCTACCATCAATATCCAAAGTCATTCCAAATTTAAGAAATCTCAAAACTGCGATAGATCAAATGTATGTACAATTGTCAAACTACAAAGTAACCATAGATACCTTGCGGCAAAGGAAACAATTTATAGCATTCTAACTTAATCTGGATGGATATCACTCATGCCTATTACACTCTACATACTCTACAATACAGGGTTTTTCTATTTCTTACAAGAAAGTATACCGGAAAAAATTTGTATAAAGATATGTTGTAACGATAATATTGTAAACCATACAAACACCGCAATTCCGCCCGAAACACAGGTGGTTTACACAGCCCAGCAGCCAACAAGAAGATTGCAATTTTCAGAAATAGACAATGAAGGCGAGCACGAAGATGTCTGCCCATATCAGTTCAATAGAAACATCGATATAATCCGCCCCTCAGGAGAAAAGAAGGTTCTAAGAATGGGGGTGTAACGTCGGCCTATCTCAGTACAACTACTCATTAACATCAAACTATCCCAGCAATATGCACATCAAGATCTCCAGGGACCATTCAAAAGCAATATCGCAGCAATCTGCACATCAAGGCTTCCAGGAATCATCTAAAAGCAATATCGCAGCAATCTGCACACCAAGTCTTCATGGGACCATCAAAAGCAATCTGCACAACAAGATTTCCAAGCATTACCAAAACGAAATCCGCACTTCATATCCCCACCACAAGCCAACGCACACCGAAGCCAATGTACAAATACACCATAATTAAAAGAATAAAGTTAGTTCTAACCCTGCGATACGTTACGTTCTCACCATTATTTGACATCAAACTTGTAATTAGTTATTTGAAGTTAGAATACGTTCGACTATCAATTAGCAAGTCTCATAATTTTCGAATAATCGTAACAACGATAACTCAACTTGTTCAACTCGTTCAACTGGTTCAACTCGATGATCTCAAACGGCGTTCAAATACATTTTTTCTTTCCTTTTCTTTGTCCGGTATCTTTCCCGTGACAATATTAACATATGTCAATACAGTACCAAGTATAGAAACAAACAGACCACTGCTACCGTTATGTTAGTCTGCTCACTAATTATTTAAATTTGATAGAAGTCATAGAATGGCGAAAGTCAGATCCAATACCTCTCGAGATATTAAAAACTGACGACAAAGCACTGAGTTGAGCCATCATCACAGTACTCTGGCCGCTGTATTACTTTCCCGACTGAAGATTTAAATTCCACAGCAATTCTAGAATGATCAGTGTATAGTACAGTTATGGGTATAGATACTTATAACTGACAGTACAGTACTTAGTATATCCAGCAAGAGAGCGCTGTAGTCGTTGGATAAATCTATGGAATAATGATTTGAATTCTATGGCAATTCTAGAATGACAAAAGACGTATACCTTACCACTCGAGATATTTACAACTGACAACACAGTACTGAGTACATCTATCATCACAGTACTGTAGCCGCTGTACTACTTGGTTCAATTAAGATTTAAGTGCAGCAGCATTTCTAGAATAATCAATTAATTATACCGTTATATCTAAAGATATTTGCATTTGACAATACGATACTTAGTACATCCACCAGCAGGGCAATGTAGCCGTTGGACTAATCTGTTCAATGATGATATACATTCTATAGCAATGCTATAGCGACAAAAGACTGATCCATTATCGTTCGAGATATTAATAATTGACAACACAGTACCGACTACAGCCATCAACACAGTACCCTAGCCGTTGGATTAATCTGTTCTCCGAGGATTTAAATTTTATAACAATTCTACAATGTCAAAAGACACATCAATTATTGCTCGAAAAATTAACAGTTTACAATACCATACTAAGTTTAGCCACCTTTGCAGTTCTATAGAAATTGGATCAATCTATTCACTAGAAAGCTACACTCCATAGCAATTAAAAAACGACATAGCAATTATTAACTCCCAGTTAATAAATATCTCTAGTCATAACAGATCTATACATTGATTATTCTAGAACTGCTGTCTAATAGATGTCATCAGCGAACAAATTGATACCAGGGCTACAGAAATGTGATGATGTCTGTATTCGGTACAGTTTTATCAATTGCCAATAATCACGAACGATAATGGATCTTTCTTTTGTCATTCTAAAACTGCTGTAGAGTTTAAGTCATCATTGAACAGATTAATCCAACGGCTACAGTGGTCTGAAGGTGGTTGTCCTATGTACGCTACAGCCAATTGCAAGTTTCTCTAGCCATAACTGACCTATACACCGGTCATCCTGGAATTGCTGTGGAAGTTAAGTTATCAGTTAACGAATTAGTCTAACGTCTACGGTACTGTGGTGATGGCTGTACTGAGTACGGTGTTGTCAATTATAAATATCCCGAGCAATACTGGATCTGCCTTTTGTCATTCTAGAATTGCTACTGAGTTCTTGTTATCAGTGAACAGATTAATCCAAAGTCTACAGTGCTCGCTTGTTGGATGTACTAAGTACAGTAATTCCAGTTGAAAATATCTCTAGCCATAACAGATCTGTACATTGATTATTCTAGAGTTGCTATGCAATTTAAATCATCACTGAACAGATTAATCCAAAGGCTACAGTGCTGTGTTGAAGGCTGTATACAGTACTATGTTGTCAATCGTTAATATCTCGAGCGATAGTGGTTCTGTCCATTATCCTTCTAGAAGTACTATAGAATTTAAATCAACAGTGACCAGATTAGTAAAACGGCTGTAATGCTATGTTGATGGCTATACTTCGTACTGTATTGATAAATATCAATGTCTCCAGCGCCAATTGGTCTTTCCATTTACCATTCTGCAGTTGCTGAAGAACTCAGATGATCAGCGAGCAGACTAATTCAATGGCTGTACTATTGTGTACATGGCTACCCTCAATACATTATTTCCTATCGTCAATATCCTTAGCGACAAATGGTTCAGACCATTAAGAATGAATCGACGAGAGCTACCTTAACAATTGGTGCAACAATTCAAACTTGTATAAGTTTTCAAATGGAAAATCATCAATGGAGATAACATGAGAATTATATTCTTAAGAACAATTAGTACATTCCTAGAGTTTCTTCACCATTGCTTGTACACGACACACTCGATTTAGTCCCACATTATAATCATTCTTTCCTCACGACGTCACGTGAGATATGCTCTGCGTCGACACTCGATGAACAGATATTGTCTGCAGGCTGTGCGGTGTGTGAAGACTTTACCAAAACTGTGACTATGGAATGATCTACCATTAGTGTGAGTCGTAATGTGTTGTTTCAATCGGTGATGCTGGGTGAATGACTTGCCATATTCTTCACAAATAGAACTCTCCCGTACGTCGTGTTGCAGTAATATGTGATGGTCGAAGTTGTTCTGTGTGACCATGCGTCTCGTACAGATCTTGCACTCGTACCATGGCTTGAAACGTGAACAGTTTTGGTGCACTTACAGGGAATTAATCTTCGAGCTGATCTTCCTTGCACCAACTATGTGCCCTTCTCTGCGGTTAAAGCGAACAGGTAGTCTCATATCGTCCCTTATTTCGAACATCAACCAGCAAAATTCGCTGTGGCACTTATACTTCGCTGCATGTTTCCGTTACAAGGGCCCTTTTCATCTGCGTCGATTCTGACTCATGAACTGGCATACATCACAGCAATACTCTTCCGGTTCGATCATGTACATATAACTGCTTCTTCTCCTGCTTATATGTTTCAGCATCTGTATTTGTGTGTCCAAATAATTTTGAGATTTTCCAATTAATTGACAGTATGATGGTTTGGTTGATCCATTTCGTTACCGTACTTCACCCAAGATGATCCAGCCGGAACGGGCTTTCTGTAGCACTGGGCTCGAGAATTTTGACCTTCATTCCAACAGTATCGGCATAATTTGTCTGGCGCATAATACAGGTAAGAATAGTCCTACTCCGATCAGGATATCGATTTCAGCTGGTTCGTGAAATTCGGGATCGTCAAGGGGGACGTTACTCGGAATTTCAATTTTGCCCCTATTGACCTGACTTGACGGAAATAGGTCTGTTATATGAAGTATTGTTAATAGATTTATATAGGCGGTAAATCTCTTTCCTCTGGACTGGAGAATATCTGTAACGGAGCATTTGGTATTCGTTGACATATGGTTTAAGCCGCTAACAGGCGTGCCTATTTCCCTCTTACGCAAATGCAGTAGCTCGGCCAATCGACTAATAATAAAGTTAACTTGGGATGCGGAATCGAGTAACTCCGTGCATGCACGTCTGTTGCCGTCTTCGCCAAAATAGAAATCTGGGCTGCTGGTAAATGGAATTCTGAAGGTACCATTGAAATCCGCTTTGCCATCACCGCTGTTGACGTAGAGGGCCGAGCTATAGATTGCACATCTTGAGCTTTATCATTATTCGAGACGTCCAGCGGTGCAGGCTTGGCGCCCAAATGTAGCAGTGTATGACGATTCTTGCTGCATCCACCAGACTTGCTGGAAGTACACGCATAGGCAGTTTGATTTGGCTGCAGGGAGTGTGTACACAATTTTGCCTCTTTCGCCTGGTAAGGCGATACGACCGTGTTAATCTTAACAGTATCTCGCACCGCTCTATCGTGAGTTTTTCCACAGGTATGACATGATACTAGGCATGCCACTGATGCCTGTGTGGTGCGGAAGTTGCGAGGCTTCGAATTAAAATCATTGCATTTATTATCGATTCCATTGTGACCGGCAGTTTGAGTTATTCTCGTGCAAAGGCTGTCATGCATTTGGACGTCGGCATGGTAGTATCTGATAGCGAGTGCTCCAGTTCCCTACGCGTACCCTTGTTAAGTCTTTCTGTGTGTAAGTGCACAATAATTGTACACCAATGCTCCGTGGGCTGTCCCTATGATATTACAGACGGCAGATGTTGCTGTGTATCATTTAATAGTTTGCGAATACACACAGGCGAACCATTTTGTCAGGGTGTCAAAGGAAATAATACCGACAATTGTCGCAGGATTATTATTCGTGGATTGTTTTATAATTCCGTCAATAATTACCACGCGTCTTCATAGTTTTCTGCAGCCGTCTCGAATGACGCATTTGCTTCCGCTGCTACTCCTGTTAATAAGGAAAGCAGGCACTGTAGTTTCTGAACTGCTTCCAGCGATGTCACATAGTGTATAAAAGAAGTGAACGCGTCCGTAACCGAAATCCATTTTTCGTAAGAACCGTTAAATTCTGGTTGGTTTAGCTTCGGCAATTTTGCGTTGACTCGTGATCATGATGCCTCTGAAGAATTCGAGACGGTCTGTGTTGTTAGATTGCTATTTTCTGACTTTATGGGAGCTCGTGCGCTGGCCTTTAATTCGAATAAAACATCCTCTCCTTCTTTACTTTTGGTGGGCATGCCTACACCCTCAGTATCTAGCTCTTCCAATATCGCTTGAGCATTGTCAATGTTCTTCCAAACTTCATCTAACCTCTCAAATCTTACCTGAAGCTGTGCGACATCCTGCCTTGAGGGACATTCTACCGGGATTCATCGAAAAGTGGCCTGTTGGCTCTTAACGACTTTACGTTGTTGTTCAACTTTGTGTAGAAGCTCTGCCATGGCATCCTGTTATCGCACCTTTCACTTACTCATTTGTGGTTAACGTTTGCCTAATCTACACAGAGTTTGATGTCATCCTTCTTCTAACACACACGATTAGACGCGAAGGACAAATAGTGGTTCTCCGTAGGAAGCTGAATCCGGTGCGATGGACCATAGATGCAGCGTTCTATTTATGGAACACCTCCCATATCCTAGAACGCATATCACGCGCCAAATTTTATTTCGTGCCTAGTTGTAATAATAAGGATCCCGAAGTATGTGTTGATAAAAGAGAGCGTTTATTTGGAGAAAAGTTATACTATAATTTAGCAAAGACGTTGAACAGAGTACAGTTTCGAACAGGCGTTAATATGTGTAAGTAAGATGTCCCGAAGGTCGGTGTCGAAGACGAACTGATTTCTTGAATTTTATTTATATCGTGTCTCGTCGTGCCCTGTTCGATGTTTTCTCCTGTTTAGTTTCGATTGGGCAAAATAAAAGTTGGTGGTGCAAAGGGAAGGAATTTTGATTGGACAGAGGTTGTGACGGAAGAACTTCTGGCTGAGGAATAGGAAGCTGTCATGGAGACGATTTTTAATGTTATATGACGTAATTTATGTGTGGTGTCAGTCCGCCGCTTGTTTAGCCTGTAGCACGTGAGTCCCATCTGTCGATTCTCGTACATGTAATCATTCCTAAACCTCGCTTTACCTTTGTAAGCTTAATCCTGTAGAACGGCGGTGGGGCAAATCTAACCTCCGGAATTGCAGTAGGCAATTTAAAATGTAAGATAAACCGTTAGGTCTGTTAAAAGTGTAAGCTTTCGAAAAAAATCATGTTATGAACACGCTCTCTGGGACAGTAGAACATTGAGCAATGAAAATAAATTGCTGGGTAAAGCCATCAACACAGTAGTATAGCCGCTGGATTAGTCTATTCATTGAAGACTTATATTATATAGCAATTCCAAAAAAAACATGGTTAAATCAATTATAGCTGTAGACACCAACAATTGACAAAGCACTACTGAGTACAGCCATCAGCACAGTTCTACAGCCATGTTATTAACCAATCCGCCGATCACCTATATCATATTGCAATGATAGAATGATCCATAGTTAATATAATAATCAGTATTGTAACCATTGAATTAACCTATTTATTAACCATGTACATTCTATATCAAATATAGTATGATCAATGGATAGTCCAATTATCGTTGCAGATAGTAGCAATTGACAACACAGTATTGATTGATTACAGCTATCAGCTGGTACTGTTGCCGTTGAAATAATAGGCACACTGTTAACTTAAATTCTGTACCAATTCTAGGATGACAAATGACACATCCTTCACTGCACGAGATATTAACGTTTGACGAAACAGCGCTGAGTGGAGCCATCATCATAGTACTCTAGCCGTTGGAATAATTTTTTCACTGATGATTTAAGTTCGACGGCAGTTCCAGAATAATCAGTGTGTATACAGTTATGGCTAGAGATATTTACAATTGACAGTACGATACTTAGTACATCCACCAATAGAGCACTGTAGCCATAGGCATAGTCTGTACACTGATGATTGGAATTCTATGGCAATTCTAGAATGACAAATGGCAGATACATCATCGCACGAGATATTAACAATTCACAAAACAATACTAAGTGCAGCCATCGTCACAGTACTGTAGCCGTTGGATTAATTTGCTCACTCATGATTTGAATTCCTCAGCAATTGTGGAATAATCTATGTATAGTACAGTTTTGGCTAGAGATATTTAGAATTGCCTGTACTGCAGTTAGTACATCCACCAACAGAACACTGTAGCCGTAGCATTAATCTGTTCGCTAATGATTGAAATTGTATGGCATCTCCAGAATGACAAATGTCTGATCCATTACCGGTTGAGATATTAACATCTGTCAAAACAGTACTGAGTGTAACCATCACTACAGTACTGTAGCCGTTGGATTAATTTGTTCACTGACGATTTGAATTCCTCAGAGGTACTAGAATGACCAATGGGTAATACAGTTATGGCTAGAGATATTTGCAGTTGCCGGTACGGCAAATTGTACATCCGACTACAGTGCACTGTAGCCGTTGTATTATTTTGATCGCTGATGCTTGATATTCTATATCAATTTCAAAATGACAATGGGGAGAATCCGTCGTCGCTCGAGGAAATATCAATTGACTTCATAGTTCAGAGTACAGCCGTCGCCACGTTACTGTAGCCGTTAGATTCACCTTTTCACTGAAGATTTAAGTTTCACAGCAGTTATAGAATAATCAATATATACATCAGTTAAGGCTAGATATATTAACAATGGACAGTATGGTACATATTACATCCTCCAACAGAGCACTGTAGCCGTTGGAATAGTCACTGCACTGATGATTGAAATACTATAGCAATTCCAGGGTGGCAATGGGGAAGATCCATTATCGCTAGAGTTGTTATCAATTGACAGAACAGTTCAGAGTATAGTCCTCATCGCGGTACGGTAGACATTGTATTAACTTCTTCACAGATGATTCAAGTTTCACAGCATTTCTATAATAACAAGTATGTAGATCAGTTATGTCTAGAGATGTTAACAATGGACAGTACGGTATATGGTGCATCTAACAACAGTGCACTGTAGCCGCTGCATTAATTTCCTCGCTGAAGATTGAAATTCTATAGCAATTCTAGAATGACAAAAGGCTGATTCATCATTGCATTAGATATTAGCAACTGACAAAAAAGTTCTAAGTGCAGCAATATTCACACTACTGTGGTCGTTGGATTAATTGGTTTACCGCTGATTTAAATTCCACAGCAGCACCTGAATAATCATTTTGGAATACAGTTATGGCAAGAGACATTTACAATTGACAATACGGTACACATAACATCCAACAACAGAGAACTGTAGCTATTGCAATAACTTGTTCGCTCATAATTGGTATTGTATAGCAACTCTAGGATGACAAAAGTCTGCTCCATTTTCGGTCGAGTTATTAACAATTGACAAAACAGTACTGAGTGCTGCCATCATCACACTACTGTAGCCGTCAAGTTAATTGTTTCACTGATGATTGAAATTCTATAGCAGTACAAGAATGGCAAAGGAGAAGATCCATCGTCGCTCAAGTCATAATCAATGCACAAAACATTTCTGCGGACACCCCTTGTCACTGTACTGTAACCGTTGGATTCACTTGTTCTCTGTTGATATAAATACCACAGCAGTGCTAGAATAATCCACGTATAGATCAGTTACGGCAAGAGATATTTACAATTAGTAGTGCGGTGCTTAGTACATCCACCAACAGAGCACTGTAGCCGGTGGATTAATCTGTTCACTGATGTGTGAATCTCTATAGGAATTCTAGAATGACAAAGGAGAAGATCCATCGTCGCTCGAGATATTAACAATTGACAAATCAATTCTCATTACAGCCATCATCACGGTGCTGTAACCGTTGGATCAACTTGTTTACTGATGATTTAAGTTCCACAGCAATTATAAAATATTCCATCTATACATCAGTTAAGGCAAGTGATATTTATAATTGGCAGCATTGTACATAGTACATACACAAGCATGCACTGTAGCAGATGGATTAATCTATTCACTGATGATATAAATTCTATAGCAATTCTAGAATGACAAAAGACAGATACATTATCGCTCGAGATATTAACAATTGACAACGCAGTACTGATTACAGCCACCATCACGGTATTGTAGCTTTTGGATTGATTTGTTCACTGATGATTCGAGTTCAGTCAGACAGTCACTCAGTTATTTATATCTGGATTGATAATTGATTTCTCCATTTATCATTTCAGTATTGCTGTAGATCATACAACATCAGTGAACATATTAATCCAACTGTTATGCTACTGTGTTGATGGCTGTGCTCAGTAATGTATTGTCATTTGTAGATATCTCTCGCGATAATAGATCTAGGAATTGCTCAGTTTGGAATATCGTGTAGGACTCAGATGAACATCGAACAGATTTATACAGTGGCTATAGTATTTTCTAGCAGCCAATTCACAGTACTACATTTTCATTTGTCAATATCGCTCGCGATACATACATTGATGCATACATTGATCATTCTAGACGTGGTGTAAAACTTAGGTGTTCAGTGAATAGACTAATCCAATGAATATTGTAATGATTAGATGGCTTTACCCAGTACTACATTGTCATTTGCCAATATCTCTACGAACAATTTGTCCATCCATTTATCACTCTAGAAATACTGCGAAACATTGGTGATCAGATAATAGGTTAACGTAATTGCCGTAGCACTGCGTTGGTTGTTATACTCCTCTCTGTATTCTCAATTTGTAATATCTATAGCTATATTCGATTAGTCCTTTGATCATTCTATAAAAGCTATTGAACCGAAGTCATCAATAAACAGATTAGTACAACGGGTACAGTACTGTGGCTATTGCGTGGCACAATAATCTATTGTCATTTGTAAATATCTGCTGGGTTAATTGATAAATCCATTGATAACTCTAGAGCTGCTGTATAATATAGATAACCAGAGGATCGGTTAATGCTATGGCTGTATAACTGTGTCGATGGCAATAATCGGTAGTGTATTGTCAATTGTTAATATCTCCAGCTATAACTGATTTAAACGTGGATCATTCCGGAATTGATATAGAACTTAAATCATAAATGAACAGATTAATCTAACAGTCCATGTACTGTGTGGAAGGCTGTTATCAGTACTGTGTTGTCAATTGTTAATGTCTGGAGCCATAATTGACCTATTTTTTGTCATTCTGGAATTGGTTTCAGATTTGGTCATCAGTGAACACATCAATCCAATGGCCACAGTACTGCGTTGATGTCTGTACTCCATGCCGCATTGTCAATTGTAGATGTCTCTAAACATAATTAATCCATACATTGGTTTTTATAGAGTTGCGGTGGAATTTGTAACATCAGTTAACACATCAATACATCGTCTATAGTTCTATGTTGATGGAGATGCTCAGTACTCCATTGACATTCGTCAATGTCTCTAGAGACTATAGCTCTATCCATTGATCATTTTACAATTGCTGAAGAATTTAGATGATCTGTCAACATATTAATTCAATAGATATATTATTGTGTAAATGGCTACTTTCAGTGCCGTATTGTCATTTTTCAATGTCACTGCCGATATATGATCTCTCCATTGATCATTCCAGGATTGCTATAGAATTTGAGTCATCATTGAACAGATTAGTAAAACGGCTGCAACGCTATGTTGTTGCCCATACTCGGTATCGTATTTACATATGTCAGAGTCTGCAGCAAAAATTGCTCTATCCATTGATCATTCTATAATTGCTGAAGATATGTGATGATCAGCGAACAGATTTATGTATTTGCTATAGTATCTTGAAGGTGCCATGATTTGGTAGTGAATTGTGATTTGTCAAGGTCACTAGGCATATTTGATCAATCCATTCATCGTTCTAGAGCTGCTATAGTGATTAAATCATTATTGAACTTACTACTCCAGCGGCTACAGTGCTCCGTTTGTAAATCTACTAGGTACCGTATTGTCAAATGTGTATATCTCAAGCCATAGCTTGTCTACACATTGATTATTCTAGAATTGCAATAGAATTTATATGATCGGTGACAAAATTGTTCCAACGTTTATAATACTGTAATGACGGCTGTGCTCAGTACTGTGTGGTCAATTGTAATTATCTCGAACGATTATGAATCTGCCTTTTGTCATTCTGTAATTGCTGTAGAATGTAAGACATCACTGAACAGATTAATAGAACGACTACAGTGCTTGCTGGTCGATGTACTATATTCCGTGCTGTCATTTGTATATACCTCCAGCCATAAATGATATATCCATTGAATATTCTCGAATTGCTGTGGAACTTAAATCACCATGCACAGATTGATTATAGCGGCTACAGTACTGTGATGATGGCTGTACTCAGTACCTATTTGGCCACCGTTAATATCGCGTGCATTGATGGATCTGGGTTTTGTCAGTCTAGAATTGCAATAGGATATAAATCGTCTGTGTGCAGATTAATCCAACGGCTGTAAAGTGCAAGTAGGTGGATGTACAAAGTACCCTACTGTAAATTGTAAATATCTCTGGCCGGAACTGATTTATTCATTGAACATTCAAGAATTGCTGTGTAATGTGATAATAATGTAACCATAAGTGAACAAGTTAGTCTGTCGGCTATAGTACTATGACGATATCTATGCTCAGTACTCTTCTGTGAATTGTTAATATCTCGAGAGGTAATGGAACTATCATTTGACATTCTGGAATTGCGATAGAATTTAGATTATCATTAAACAGATTAATCCAACGGCTAGAGGACTATGAGGATGGCTGTACTGAGTACTGTTTTGTCAATATTTAATATTGCGAGCAATGATGAATCTGTCTTTTGTCATTCTATAATTGCTATGGAGTTTAAATCATCAGCGAGCAGATTAATTAAACGGCTACAGTGCTCTATTGGTGACTTCACTTTGTACCGTGCTGTTAATTGTAAATATCTCTAGGCATAACTGTTCTATACATTGATGATATTAAAGTTGCTGTGGAATTTAAATCATCAGTGAGCAAATTAATCCAAGGGCTACAGCACTGTGATATCAGCTGCACTCATTACTGTATTGACATCCGTCAGTCTCTCTAACGGCAATTGCAATATCCATTGGTAATTATACAATTGCTGAAGTACTTAGATGATCAGCGAGCAGATTATTTCAATGGCTATGCTCTTGTGTAAATGTCTGCACTCAATACTCTATTTTCATTTGCCAATATCCTTAGCGATAAGTGACACAGGCCATTAAGATTGAGTCGACGTTAACTAACTTCACAATTGTTGCAACAGTTCAAATTTGTTTAAGTTAGCTAATGTAAAATCTTCAATTGAGAAAACATGGGATTTATATTCTTAAGAACAATTTGTATATTTTTAACGTCACTTCACCATTATATGTACACGACAGACTCGATTTGTTCCCGCTGTGTAATCATTCCTTCTTCACGTAGTCGCTACGGGTATGCCCTGCGTCGACACTGGTAACTGAGGTTGCGATTTCTGGTACTAAATCAGACCGGGCTTCTGCGTGAACATTTTACCGCAACTATCATCGATATACGGTTGTTTTCCAATGTGGATGTGCAGATGTTGTCTGCAGGTTGGCGGACGAGCGAAGGCTTTACCAAAAAAGTGACAATCGTATTACCTACATCCATTGTGAGTTGACATGTGTTGTTTCAATCAGTGATGCTGGGTGAATGATTTGCCACATTCTTCACAAACAAATCTCTCCCGTCTCTCATGTTGCAGTGGGATGTGATGATCCAGATTCTTCTGAGTGAACATGCGTCTCTTACAGGTCTTGCATTTGTACCTTTGTTCGAAATGTGCCCAGTTTTGGTGCACACACACGGTATTAATGTTCGAGCAGATTTTCCTTAGACCGACTATAGGTCCTTCTTTGTGTTTAAAGCGGAAATGTAGTCCCATATCGTCCTTTCCATCTTGAAACATTCCCCGCGATATTTGCAGTAGGACTTATATTTCGATGTGTGTTTCCATTATAAGAGTCATTTTAATTTGTGTCGATTCTGGCATTTGAACTGGCATACACCACAGGAATACACTTTCGGTTTGAGCGTGTACCTGTAACAGCTTTTTCTCCTGCTTTCATGTTTCTACACCTGGATTTGTGTGGCAAAATAATTTTTAGACACTACAACTAAATGACAATATGATGATTTTGCTGATTAATTTCGTTGCGGCACTTCATCCGATCAGATCCCGCCTAAACGAGTTTCTGGAGCACTGGACTTGAGAATTTTGACCTTGAGTCCTTCACTATCGGCTTAATTTGTTCCACGCACAATTGACAATACACTACTGAGTGTAGCGATCGACACAGTTCTACAGCCACTGTATTAACCTATTCTCTGATCATCTGTATTATATTGCATTTCTAGAATCATCAATGGATAGGTCATTGTAGCTGGAGATATGGACATAACAGAATACAGTACAGAATACAGCCATCGACGCTGCACTGTAGAAATGCATTAATCTGTTCACTGGTGAATTAAATTCTATAATAGTTCTAGAATGACCAAGGTTTGAATCAAGTATAGTTGGAAACATAAACAATTGACAATACAGAACTGAGTATAGCCAGAAACGCTGTACTAGAGCCATTGTATTAATCTATTCTAAGGTGATCAACGATATAATTCTATTCTAGTATGATCGCTGACTACATCAATTAACGCTAGGAATATGGACACCTGAAAACGCAGCATTGGGTATAGCAACCGAAACTGTACGACATTCACTGCATTAACCTATTCGCGGTATTGGCCTATTATCGCTAGAGATATTGATAAATGGCAATAAATTACTGAGTGTAGCCATTTATACAGTCTTATAGCCATTGAAATAATCCATCAACTGAGGATCTACACTCCATAGCAATTCAAGAATCATCAATAGTTGCATAAACCATCGCTAGGGATATTAACAATTGGCAACACATTACTTGGCGCATTCATCATCACATTATTGAAGCCGATGTATTAATCCGTTGACCGATGATTTAAATTCCGCTACAATTCTAGAATAATCAATGGACAGACCAATTAACGCTAGAGATAGTGACAATTGACAATACATTACTGTTTGCGAGTATCAACACTGTACTACAGCCGTTGGACTGATCTACTCACTGATGACTTGAATTCTATTGCAATTCTAGAATGATCAAAGGTTAAGTCAATCGCAGCTGCAGAATTTAACAATTAAGAATAAAATACTGAGTACATCAATCTACATAAAAATATAGCCAGTGGGTTAATCTATACGCTGTTCGTCTACGTTCTACAGCAATTATAGAGTGGTCAATGGATAGATTAAGTATCGCTAGAGACATCGACAAGTGACAATACAATACCGGGTGTGTCTATTAACACAGTTGTATTGCCATTGTTTTAATCTGTTCACTCTCATGTAAGCTCTTCAGCAATTGTAGAATGATGATTGAATAGAGCCTCTGTCGATGCAGATATTGATAAGCGTCAACACAATACCAAGTGTAGCCATCAACACAGAACTATGTCGGATGCTATGATCTATTCAATTATGAATAAAATTCCTCAGCAATACTATTATTATCAATGTACAGGTCAATTATGGCTAGCGGTATTTACAATTGACGGTACGGTACATAGTACATCCACCAACAGAGTACTGTAGTCATTGGATTAATCTGTTCAATGACAATTTAGTTTCTATAGCAATTCTAGAGTGACAAGGAACTGAACCATTATCTCTCGAGATGTTAACAATTGACAAAGCAGTACTGACCACAGCCATCGTCACAGTGCTGTAGCCGTTGACTTAATTTATTCGCAGATGATTTATATTCCTCCGCAATTCTAGAATTATCTTTGTGTAAATCAGTCATGGCTTAAGATATTTACAACAGGCAGCAAAATTCTTAATACATCCACCAACAGAGAACTGTATCCGCTGGAATAATCTGTTCACTGCTGATTTAAGCTCTATAGTAATTCTATAATGATAAATCAAATATCGGTATTCATATTGACAAATAGCAAAGCGGAACCATGTGTAGCTATATACACAATGCTATAGCCATTGAATTAATCTGTTCGCTGATCATCTAAGTTCTTCAGCAATTGCAAAATGATCAATGGATACAGGAATTGTTCCTGGAGATATTGGCATACGTCAATACAGTACTGAGTATAGCCATCATGGGAGCACTGTCGCCATTTGATTAATCTGTTCGCAGATGATTTAAATTCTGTAGCCATTCTAAAAGGACAAAAGTCAGATTCATTACAACACGAAATATTAACAACTGAGGGCAAAGTACTGAGGACATACATCTTCCCTGCACTGTAGGCGTTGGATTAATTTCTTCACTGATGGCTTAGGCTCCACCAGAATTCTAGAATAATCATTGCATAGATCACTTATGGCTAAAGCTATTTGAATATGCAGCAAGCTACTTAATACATCCACCAACAGAGAACTGTATCTGCTGGATTAATCTGTTCACAGCAGATTTAAGCTCAAGAGTAATTCTATAACTCTAAATCATGAGTGAACAGCTTAGTGCACCGGATACAGTGCTCTGTTGGCGGTTGTACTCTGTACCGTACTGTCATTTGCAATTATCTCTAGCCATAACTGATCTGCATAATGATCAATCTAGAATTGCTGAGGAACTTATATGTCATCAGTGAACATATTAAAGATACGGCTATTGTACTGAGATGACGGCTGCACTCAGTAGTGCTTTGTCAATTGTTAATATCTCGAGGAATAATGGATATGTCTTTTGTCATTTTAGAATTGCTGTAGGGCTTAAATGCTCAGTGAGCAGATTAATCCGACAGCTACAGTGCTCTGTTGGTGGTTGTACAAAGTAACGTACTGGAAATTGCAAATATCTCATACCATAGCTGTATTACACAATGATTACTCTAGAACTGTTGTGGAATTTTGATCATCAGTGAAGAAATTAATCCGACATTTACTCAGAACGGTTTTGTCAATTGTCAGTATCTCGAGCGATGGTGGATCCTCTCCTTTGTCATTCAGAAATTCATGTAGATTTTCAGCTCTCAGTGCGCAGATTAATCAAACAGCTACAATGCACTGATTGTGGATGTACTAATTACCGTACTGTCAATTGTTAATATCTCCAGCGGTAACTGTACTATCCACTGATTATTCTAGACTTTTCGAGGAATTTAAGTCCCGAGTGAGCAAATTAATTGAACGGCCACAATTCTGTCATAATGGCAGTACTCAGTACTGTTTTATCAATTGTAAATATCTAAAGCGAGAATGGATTTGTCATTTGTCATTCTAGTATTGCTATAAACATCAAATCATCATGGAACAGATCATTCCAACGGCTACATTTCTCTGTTCGTCGATGTACTAAGTACCGTAACGCCAACTGTGAATATCTCTTGCCATAACTGATCGATACATTGATTATTCTAGAATTGCTGTTTAACTTATATCATCAGTGAACACATTAATCCAACGGCTACATTTCTGTGAGGATGGCAGCACTCAGTACTATTTTGTCAACTGTTAATATCTAGAGCGATAATGGATCTATCTATTGTCATTCTTGTATTGCTACAGAATTTATATCGTCATGGAAAAAATTATTCCGACGTGTAGAGTACTGTGTTAATCGCTGTAACCAGTAATGTATTGTCAAAGCTTACTATCTTAAGGTATGATTGATATTTGCTTTGACATTCTACAATGGCTGCAGAATTTAAATCGACAATGTATAGATTCATCCAATGGCTACAATACTGTGTTGGTGACTACACACTGTGCTCTATTGTCAGATGTTTAATGTCTCTAGCGGTAACTAATCTATCCATAATCATTCTAGAATTCGTGAAGAACTTAGATGAACAGCGAATAGATTAATACATTGCATGTAGTACTGTATAGATTGCTGTAGTCAGGGCTCTATACTCAATTGTCAATATCTTCAAGGATAATTTATATATCCATTGATCATTCGAGAATAACGATACAACTTAGATCAACTTAGAACGTGTTGATACAATGGCGCTAGTGCTGCGATGATTAATGACATAGGTTCTGTACTGTCATTTGTCAATATCACTACGCATATTTGATGTATACATTGATCGTTCCAGAATTGCTATAAAGTTTAAATCATCAGTGTACAAATTAATCGAACGACTACAGTACGGCGATAATGGCTGTAGTCAGTACTGTTTCGACAATAGTTAATATCTCGTGCAACAATGGATCTGCCTTTTGTCATTCTAGAATTCCTATAGGAATTATATCATCAGTGAGCAGATTATTCCAACGGCAATAGTGCTCTGTGTTTGGATGTACTATATAACGTCCTGTTAGCCGTAAATATCTCTATCAACAACTGACCTGTACATTGATTATCCTAGAACTGCTGAGGAATTTGAATCATCAGTTAACAAATTTATCCAGCGGTTACGTTACTGTGATGATGGCTTTACTCAGAACTGTTCTGTAAATTATTAATATTGAGGGCGATAGTGGATCCCTCATTTGTCGTGCTTGAATTGCAATAGAATTTATAGCATCAAAGAACATATTAATCCGCCCGCTACATTGCTCTGTTGGTGGATGTACTAGCTACGGTACTGTCAATTGTAAATATCTTGAGCCATAACTGTGCTACACGTTGTTTATTCTACAATTGCTGTGGAATTCAAATCATGACTGAGCAAATTAATCCAACGGCTAAATTCCTGTGATGATGGATGTACTCAGTACTGCCTTGCCAACATTTAATATCTCCAGCGATAATGGATCTGCCTTTATTATTCTGGAATTGCTATGGTGTTTCAATCATCAGTCAACGGATTAATCCAACAGCTAGAGTGCTCTGTTGGTGGTTGTACTAAGTACCGTAATGCCAATTGCAAATATCCCTTGCCATAAGTGGTCTACGCATTGAATATTCCAGAACTGCAATATGGTTTAAATCATCAGTGAGCAGATTAATTCTACGGCTACAATTATCTGCTGGTGGCTGTACTAAATATCGTATTGCCAATTATTAATATCTCCAGATGTAACTGATTTAAACTTGGATTATTCTAGAACAGCTTAGAATTTAATTCATCAGTGGTCGAATTAATCCAACGGCTACACTACTGTAATGATGGTTGTACTCTGTACTGTATTGTCATTTGTCATTAGCTCTACCGATAGTTGATTTATCCATTGAAAATTCTAGAATTGCTGTAATGTCTAAATTATCAGTGAACAGATTAATTCAACGGCTACATTAGTCGATTGGTGCCAGTACTATGTACCGTATTCTCAATTGTTAATATGTGTAGGTATAACTCCTTTGAATATGGATCATTCTAGAACGGGTGTCGAATTTAAATCATAAGTGAAGAAATTAATTCAACGACAACAGTACTTCGATAATGGCTGTACTCACTACCGTTTTGACAATTATCAATGTCACGACTGATAACGGATCTGGCATTTTTCATTCTAGAATTGCTGTAGAATTTAAATCATCATTGAACAGATTAATCCAACAGCTACAGTGCTCCGTTGATGGATGTTCTTTGTATCGTACTGCAAATTGTAAATATCTCTAGGTATAACTGATCTATGCATTAATTATTCTAGATTTGCTGTGGAATTTAAATCATCTGTGAACAAATTAATCCGACGACTACAGTACTATAATGATGGCTGCACGCAGGGCGGTGTCGTTAATTGTTATTGCCTCGAGCGATAATGGATGTGTCTTTTGTCATTCTAGGATTCCAGTAGAGTATAAATCATCAGTGTACGGATTAATCGAACGGATACAGTGCTGGGTTGGTGGATGTGCTAAGCACCGTTCTGAGAATTGTAAATATCTCCAGCCACAACCAATCTATACGATGATCATTCTGCAATTTCTGAGGAACTTACGTCATCCTCAAAGAAATTAATACAACGGCTGCAATAATACGATGATGGCTGTATTCAGGACCGCTTCGTCAATTGTTAATATCTCTAGCGACAATTGATCTGTCTTTTTTCATATTAGAATTGCAATGGAATTCCAATCACCAGTGAGCAGATAAACTCAACGGCTACAGTGGTCGGTTGATAGATATGCCCAGTGCTGTATTAACATATGTCAATCTGTGCAGTGCCAATTGCTCCAGCCAGCGATCGTCCAACAATTGGTGAAGAACTTAGATCATGAGCGCGCAGATTAATTCCATTGCTATAGTATTTTGTATTTGGCTACAGTCGGTACTTTCTTGTCATTTGTCAATACCATAACCGATTTATAATCCGTCCATTCATCATTCTAGAATTGCTATAGAATTTAAATCATCGGCGGACAGATTAATCCAACGGCTACATAACTCTGCCGAAGGTGTACTAAGGATCGTCCTGCCAATTGTAATTATCTCCAATCGCAACTGAACTATACATTGATTATTCTGGAACAGCTGAGGAATCTAAATCAGCAGCGAGTAAAATAATCCAACGGCTACAGAACTGTGATGATGACTGTACTCAAAACTATTTTGTCAATTGTTGAAATCTCGAGCAATAAGGGATCTGTCCATTGTCATTCTCGAAATGCTATAGATCTGCAATCATCAGTGAACAGATTATTACAACGGCAACAGTGCTCTGTTGGGGGATGTACAAAGTACCGTAACATTAATTGGAAATATCCTTAGCCATAAATAATCTATGCATTTATTATTCCAGAATTGCTATTAAATTTAAATCATCAGTGAACAATTTAATGCAACTGCTAGAGCACTATGATGATGGTTGTACTCACTCAGTACACTTTTGTCATTTGTCAATATCATTAACTATATTGGATCTATCCGTTGATCTTCCTAGAATTGCTATAAAATTTGAATCCTCAGTGAGCATATTCATCCAACGACTGCAGTGCTCTGCTGATGGCTGTACTCAGTAGTGTATTGTCAGCTTTTAATATATCCAGCTATAGTTGATTTCTTCTTTGATCAATGTATAACTGTTGCAGAATTTGTATCATCAGTTCACAGATTAAACTAACAGCTACAGTACTGCGTTAATTGCTGCACTTTGTACTGTATTTCTAATGCTTGCCGCCTTGGGCGATAACTGACATTTCCTTTGTCATCCTATGATTGCTGCAGAATTTAAATCATCAGTGAGCAGAATAATCCAACGGCTTTAGTACTATGTAGATTGCTATACTCAATACTGTATTGTCACTGGTCAATCTCTCTGGCGGTAAGTAATCTATCCACTGATAATTCTTGAATTTCAATATAATATAGATAATGAGAGAATTGGTTAATAAAATGGCTGTAGAAATGCCTTGATGGCTATACTTAGTAGCGTGTTGTCAATTGTTAGTATCACCACCTGTAACTGATTTGTCCTTTGATCTTTCTAGAATTGATATAAATTTCGTGTCATCAGTGAACCGACTAATACAACGGCTATATTAAATTGTTGATGGCTGCACTCAGTACGGTATTGTCATTTATCAATGTTCTTCCGTCCCGAAGAGCGTGCTTATAACATAATTTTTATTTCAAGCCTTACACTTTTAACAGACTTAACAGTTTATCTTATATATATCCTATATTTTAGTGATGTTACATTTTATACTCATATTTTGTCTTATATTTTATACAGCCTACTGCAATTACGGATGTTAAATGTGCCTCACCGCCATTGTAGCGGATTAAGTTTATAAATGTAAAGCAACGTTTAGGAATTTTTAAAAGTACTAGACTCGACAGATGGGACCCACGTGTTACAGATTCAACAAGCAGCGGACTGACACCACTTATAAATCACGTCACTGGGCATCAAATATAGGCGACTCTACAGATCCCGACCCCTTAGACAAAAGTCCTTCCGTCACGCCCCCTGTCCTATTAAGATTCCTTCCGTTTGCACCACTAACTTTTATTTTGCCCAATCGGAACTAAACTGGAGAAAACACCGGACAGAGCACGATGAGACACGATGTAGATCAAATTCAAGAAATTAATTCGTCTTCGACACCGATCTTCGTAACATCTTACACATATAAACACGTGTTCGAATCGGTACTCCGTTCAACGTCTTTGCTAAACTATTCTATAACTTTTTTCTATATAAACGCTCTCTTTTTCAACACAAACTTCGGGATCCTTATTATCACAACTAGTTGCTCAATAATAATTTGACGCGTGATATGTGCTCCAGGACATCGAAGGGATTCGATAAATAGAACGCCACATATTTGGTCCTTCGCGTCGGATTCAGCTTCCCACGAAGAACCACACTTTATCGTTCGCGTCTAGTCGTGCGTTTTAGACTAAGAGTAATATCAATCTCTGTGTAGATTATTCCAACATTAACCGCAAGTGAGTGAGCGAAAGGTACGATAACTAGATGATATGGCAGAGATTCTACACAAGGCTAAGCAGCAACGTAAAGCCGATAACAGCCAACGGAACTCTCTTCGAGCAATCTATGTAGAATATCCCTCAAAGCAGGATGTTGCACAGCCTCAGGTGAGAATTGGGTAATTTGACGAAATTTGGAATTGCCTTGTCAATGCGCAAGCGATATTAGAAGAGCTAAATCTTGTGGGTGAAGGCATGCCCACCAAAAGAGAATAAGTAGAGGAGGTCTTCTTCGAAATGAAGACCAGAGCACGAATTCACTTGAAGACAGAAAATAACAGTCTATCAACACCGACCGTCTCGAATTCGTCAGGGGCCTCAGGATCAAGGGTCAACGCAAAATTACCGAAGCTAAACCTATCAGAATGTACCGGTTCTTACGAAGAATGGATTTCGTTTAAGGACGCGTTCACTTCTGTTATACATAATGAGACATCACTGGACCCAGTTCAGAAAATGCAATGCATACGTTCCTACTTAACATGAGTAGCAGCTGAAGCAATTGCGTCATTAAAGACGACCGCTGAAAACAATGAAGGAGCGTGGTCATTATTGACCGAATTATACAACAATCCGCGAATAATAATCCAGCGACATTTGTCGATATTATTTTCCTTGACTCCCAGGAAAAGGGGTTTGCCTGTGAGTCATCGCAAGTTATTTAATGATACACAGCAACATCTGCGATCTCTAATACCTTTGGGGCAGCCCACGGAGCATTGGGGTGCAATTATAATGCATTTACTTACAGAAAGACTCAACAGGGATGCACGTAGAGAACGGGAACACTCGCTATCGGATACGTCAATGCCGACTTCGAAATGCAATATAGCATTTGTCACAAGAATAGGCTAAGGGGGTGCTGGTCACAATGGTATCTATAATAAATGCAATAATTTTAATTTGATGCCACGCAATTTCCACACTATGCAGGCACCAGTGGTATGCCAAGTATTATGTCATACCTTTGGAAAACTCACCATAAAGCGGTGTGAGATACTATTAAGACTACCACCGTCGGATACAGTTACCAGGTGAAGGAGGCAAAATTGTGTACAAACTGCCTGCGGCCAGACCACACTGGCTATGGGTGTACTTCAAGCAAGTGTTGCAGATGCAGCAAGAATCTTCATACACTGCTACATTTGGACACGAAACCCCCACTGCTTGACGCCTCGAATAATGATAAAGCTCAAAATGTGCAATGTATAGCTCGGCCCTCTACGTCAACAGCGGCGTTAGCAACGCGGATTTCAGAGGTACCTACATAAGTTCTATTATTAACAGCCCAAATGTACATTTCGGAAAAGACGGCATAATACATAAATGCAGGGCGATACTCGATTCCACATCACAGACTCACTTTATTACGAGTCAATTGGCCGAACTACTGCAATTGAGTAGGATGGTAATGCGCACGCTTGTTGACAGCTTAAACATTATATCAACGAACGCCTAATGCGCCATTACAAATATTCTCCAATCTAGAGAAGAGGGATTTACCGCGAATATAAATCTATTAGCAATACTTCAAATATCGGATCTCTTACCTTCAAGCCAGGTCCATAGGGACAAAATAGAAATTCCGAGCAACGTCCTCCTCGCCGATCCCGAAAATCATAAACCAGCTGAAATCGATATCCTCGACGGAGCAGGACTATTCTTTTCTTTAATGTGCATGGGACAAATTAAGCCGATAGTGAAGGACACAATTTCAAAGTATTCAATCCTAGTGCTCCAGAAAACCCGTTTAGGCTGGATCGTCTCCGGTGAAGTGCCGCAACGAAATGAATCAACAAAACCATAATCCTGTCATTTAATTTTAAAATCTAAAAATTGTTTGGGCACTCAAATACAGATGCTGAAACGTATAGGCAGCAGAAGAAACAGTTACAGGTACCTGATCGAGTCTGAAGAGTGTTCCTGCGAGGTATGTCGTTTCAAGTGCCAGAATCGACGCAGATTGAACGATCCCTTATAACGGATACATGCATCGGAGTGTAAGTACAACTGCGAATGTCGAGGGGAAAAGTTCAAGGTAAAGGACGATAAGGGATCACATGTCCGGTTTAAAAACAAAGAAGGACCTGTAGTTGGTCCAAAGAAGATCTGCTAGAACATTAATTCCCTATATGTGCACCAAAACTAGGCACATTTCAAATCGAGGGACGTGCGCATGTTGTGTAAGTGATGCACGGACTCTCAGGAAACCTCGACCATCTCATCTTAATGCAAGACGAGAGACGGGAGGCATTTGTTTGTGAAGAATGTGGCAAATCATTCACCCAGCATCACCGATTGAAGCAACACATGCCAACTCGCAATGGATGTCGTTGATACGATTGACACATTTTTGGGAAAGCCATCGCTCCAGGCAAAGATTGCAGACAACATCTGCTCATCTACATGGGCAGACTACCATATATCAGTGATACTTATAGAAGCCCGGCCTGATTTAATACCAGAAATCGCGTCCTCAGTAGCCCGTGTAGGGGCAGAGCATATCCTTAGCGACTTCGTAAAGAAAGAATGATTATACTGTGGGACTAATTCGAGTGTGTCATGTACGTATAATGGCGAGGAGACGTTAGAAAGGTACAAATTGCTCATAAGAATATAATTCTCACTTTAACTCCGTGGAAGGTATTACATATCTAAATTAAACAAATTTGAACTGCTGCACCAATTGCGAAGTTAGTTCTCGTCGATCCATTCTTAATGGTCTGTATCATTTATCGCTACGGATATTGACAATTGAAAACGAAGTACAGAGTGCAGCCATCTACATAATGGTATAGCCACTGAAATAATCTGGTCGCTAATGATCTAAGTACTTCAGCAACTGTAGAATGACAAAGACAGCTCCATTATCGCGCGAGATGTTAACAACTGACAACACAGTACTGAGTATAGCCACCATAACTATTCTGTTGCCATTGGATTAAATTGTCCGCTGCTCATTTAAATTCTTCAGAAATTCTAAAATAATCAATGCGAACATCAGTTGTGGCTAGAGATATTTACAATTGACGGAACAGTACATAGTACATCAACCAACAGAGCACTGTATCCGCTGGATTAATCTGTTCACTGATGATTTAAATACTGTAGCAGTTCTAGAACGACAAATGGCGGATCGATTATCGCTCGAGATATTAAGAATTGACAAAATAGTATTCAGAGCAGCCATCTTCACAGTACAGTAGCCGCTGGATTAATCTGCTCACAGATGATTTAAATTCCTCAGCGATTCTACAACAATCAACGTATATATTAGTTGTGGCTAGAAATATTTATAATTGACAGTACGGAACATAATACATCCACCAACAAGCACTCTAGCGGACCTACTAATCCTTTCACTGTTGATTTAATCTCTATAGCATTTCTAGAATGACGAAGGACAGATCCATAATCGCTCTAAATATTATCAGTTGCCAAATGAGTACTGAGTACAGCCATCATCAATCTACTGTATTCGCTGGAATTATCAGTTCACTGATGACTTGAATTCCACAGCAAATCGAGAATAATGAGTATATAGGTCAGTTATGGCTAGAGATAACTACCATTGATCGTACGGTACAAAGTACATCCACCAACACACCACTGTATCCGGTGGATCAATCTGTACGCTGACGATTTAGTCTCTATAGCATTACTAGAATGATCAATGGATAGTTCAAATGTCGATAGTGATATTGACGAACAGCAGTACCGAACTGAGTGTGGCCATATACACAATACTATGAGTCCTTCAGCGGTTGTAGAATGTTCAACGGTTAGCGCATTGTCGCTGGAGACATTGACATACGTCAATACAGTAATGTGTACATCCACTAACAGAAATCCGTAAACGGTGGATTAATCTGTTCGCTGATTATTTAAATTCTATTGCAATTATAGAATGACAACAGACCGATCCATTATCTCTCGGGGTATATACAACTGACAACACAGTACTTAGTACAGCAATCACCAGAGTACTGTAGCCGTTGGATTTATTTGTTCGCTGTTGATTTAAGTTCCATAACAATTATGAAATAACCAATGTGTAGTACAGTTATGTCTAGCGATATTTAAAGTTGACAGTAAGGTACATAGTACATCCAACACCGGAGCACTGTATCCGTTGAATTGATAAGTTCACTGAAGATTATACTCTATAGCAATTCCAGAATGGTCAATGGATAGATCAGATATCGGTAGTGATATTGACAATTTACAATGCAGTGCCGAGTTTATATCAACGCAATGCTATAGCCATTGAGTTAACTTGTTCGCTGATCATTTAAGCTTCTCAGCAATAGTAGAACTGTCAATAGATAGAGCAATTGTTAGTGGAGGTGTAGACATATGTAATTAAAGTACAGAGTATATCCACCAACACGGGACTGTAGCCAATGGATTAATCTGTTCACTGATGGTTGAAATTCTATAGCAATTTTAGAATAACAAAGGACAGTTCCATCGCCGTTCGAGATGTTAAGAATTGACAAAAGAGTACTGAGTACAGCCATTATCACAGTAATGCAGCGGTGGGATTAATTGATTCACTGATGAATTAAATTTAATAGCAATTCTTGAATGAGATAAGACAGATTTATTGACGCACGAAATAATAGCATTTGGCATTGCTGTACAGAGTAGAACCATCATCACAGTACACTTGCCGTTCGATTAATCTGTTCTACGATGATTTAAATACTATATCAATCCTAGAATGTCAAAAGAAACATGAATTATTTCTCGGAACATTAAGAGTTTACAATACCATTCCAAGTTTAGCCATCTATGCAGTTGTATAGGAATTGGATCAATCCATTCACTGACTAGCTACACTCCATAGCAATTAGAAAATGATCAATAGGTGCACCAATTATCGCTAGAGATGTTAACAATATGCAATACAGTAAAGAGGACATTCATCAACAATGTGCTATGGCCGCTGGATTTTTCTATTCACAGATGATTTAAATTCTGTATCAATTCTAGGATGATCAATGGATAAATAAGTCATAGCTAGAGGTATTAACTATTGACAATACACGACTGAATATTGCCATCAACACAGTTATACAGCCATTGTATTAACCTATCCTCTGGTCATCTATATTATATAGAAGTTCTAGATTTATCAATGGATATATCAATTAACACTGAAGATATTTTCAAATGACAATGGAGTACTGAGTTTAGCAATCTACACAGTATTGTACCCGTTGTATTGATCGTTTTACTGGTGATTCAAATTTAATAGCATTCCCAGAATTATCGAAGGATAAATCGAGTATACCTATAGGCATTCCAATTTGAGAATACGGAGCTTAGTACAACAACCAACGCAGTGCTACGGCCATTTTGTTAACCTATTCTCTGATGACCAATATTATATAACAATTCTGAATGATCAATGGATACATCAATTATTCGTATAGATATTGACAAATAGCAATGTAGTACTGGGTATAGCCATCTAATGAATATAGTATTCATTGGATTAGTCTATTCACAGGACATCTAATTTCTACACGAAGTCTAGAATGCTCAATGTATGCATAAATTATAGCTTGCGATATTGACAAATGAAAATATAGTACAGCGTATTGGCTTATACACAATACTATAGCTATTGTATTAATATATTCGATGATCATCAAAGTTCTACATGAGATTTTAGACTGAACATTGCCTGGATCCATTGTCGCTAGAGATATTGACAAATGACAATACATTACTGAGGACAGCCATTAACACAGTACTGTAACCATTGGACTAACCTATTCACTGATGATTTATCATCATCGACAATACTGGAATGATAGATTAAGAGATCAGTTATCGATCCAAAAATAGATAACTGACAATACACTACTGATTGTAGCCGTCTACACAATGCCATATCGATGGTATTAATCTATTCGCAGATCAGCTGAATTCTATAGCAATTCCAGAATGGTCAATTGCATGTAAGTTATCCCTAGAGATATTGGCAAATGACAATGTAGTCCTGAGTATAGCAGTCAGGTATTATCGCTGTAGATATAGCCAATTGACAATGATGCACGAGTTGTATCCGACTACACTGCGCTGTATTGTCAATTGTTATTATCCCCTGATGCAACTGATTTATAGCTTGATCATCCTAGAATTTCTATGGAATTTAAATCATCAGTCAACGGATTAAACCAGCGGCTATAGTACCGCGTTTATTGCTGCAAGCTGTACTGTGTTGTTAATGCTTACTGATTAATTCGAGGGCTATATTATTGTGTAGATGTCTACACACATTACTGTATTGTCATTTGTCAATATCTCTAGCGATGCTTGATTTATCCATTACCATTCTAGAATTACTGTAGAACGTAGACGATCAGCGTATAGATTAATCCACCGGCTATAGTTCTATGTGGATGGCTATACCCAGTACTGTATTTTAAATTGTTAATTTCTCCAGCTACAATTGACTTAACCTTTGATCATTCTTGCATTGCAATAGAATTCAAGTCCTCAGTGAACAGATTAGTCGAACGGCTATAGAAGTGTATTGATGCTCGCAAACAGTACAGTATTGTCAAATGACAATACCTCTAGCGATAATTTGTCTATCCATTCATTATTCCTGAATTGCAGCGGAATTTAAATCATCAGTGAACAGATTAATCCATCGGCTTCAATACTGTGATGATGAATGTACCCAGTAATGTATTGCCAAGTGTTAATATCCATAGCGATTCTTTATGCATCCATTGATGATTCTTGAATTGCTATGGAGTGTAGAATCTCAGTTGATGGATTATTCCAATGAGTATAAGTCTGAATAAATGGCTACACTCACTAATGTAATGTCACTTGTCAATACCTCTAGGGATAATTGACCAATACATTGATCATTCTAGAATTGCTGTAAAAGTTAGATGATCAGTAAATGGAATAACACAATGGCCATAGTAATGTGCATATGGATAGACCCAGTACTATATTGTCATATGTCAATATCTCAAGAGACAATTGATGTATCCATTGATCATTCTATAATTGCTATAGAAAGCGGATGAACGGCGAATAGATAAATCCAGTGGCTATAGTAATCTGTAGATGGCTATTCTCAGTACTGTATGTTCAATTTTCTATAGCTCCATCGATAATTGATCGATCCATTGATAATTCTAGATATACAATGTAATATACATAAACAGAACATAAGTCCGTACAATGGCGGAACAGCGTTGATGGACATACACAGTAGCTTATTCTCCATTATCAATATCTCCAGCGATATTAGATCTTTCCACTTATCATTCTAGAATTGCTGTAGAAGATAGATGATCAGTGAATTGACTGATCCAATGGCTACAGTGCTCTGTTGATGGATGTAATAAGTACCCTACAGTCAATTGTGAATATCTCTAGCCATAGCTGATTTGTACATTGATAAATCTAGAATTTATGTGGAATTTGAATCGCCAGTAAACAAATAATTCCAACGGCGACAGTACATATGGTGAAGGCTGTTCTCAATGCTGTGTTGTCAATTGTTAATATTTTGAGTGGAAATGTATCTGTCTTTCGTCATCCTAGTATTTCTATGGAATTTAAATCATCAGTGAACAGATTAATCCACCGGCTACAACGCTCTGTCGGTGGATACACTGAATAACGTACTGCTAATTATAAATATCTCTGGCCATAACTGTATTACACGTTGATTATTGTAGAACTGCAATGGAATTTACATCATGAGTGAACAAATAAGTCCAACGGCTACAGTACTGTTATGATGGCTGTACTCAGTACTCTGTTGGAATTTGCTAATGTCTCAAGAGATATTATGTCTTTTTTTTTGTCATTCTAGAATTGTTATAGAATTTCCATCGTTAGTGACCGGATTATTCCAACGTCTACAGTGCTTCGTTGGTCAATATAATAAGTACCGTACTGCCAATTGTAAATATCACTAGCCATAACTAATCCGTTATTTTACTATTCTAGTATTGCTGAAGAATTTTTATCACCAGTGAAAATGTTAATACAACATCTACATTACAGTGATGATAGCTGTACTCAGAACTGTTTTGCCAATTGTTAATATCTTGAACAATGGTCGATCGTCACATTTATCATTCAATCTTTGCTACAGAATTTCAATCATCAGTGAGCACATTAAGCTACCGGCTACAGTGCTCTGTCCGTGGATGTAATAAGTACCGTTCGGTCAATTGTAAACATCTCTAGACATAACTGTACTATACATTGATTATTCTAGAATTGCTGTGGTATTTAAATATTCAGTAAGCAAGTTATTCCAACTGCTGCAGTACTGTGATAATGGCTGTACTCAGTACAGCTTTGTCAACAGTTAAGGTCTCGAGCGATAATGGATCCGCCTTTTGTCATTCTGCAATCGCTACAGAACTTAAATCAGCAGCGAACCAGTTAATGCAACGGCTACAGTGCTCTGTTGTTTGATGTACTATGTACCGCACTGTAATTTATAAATTAGCCATAAATGACCTATACGCTGATTATTACACAATTGCTGAGGAATTTAAATCATCAGTGAACAAGTTATTCGAACGGCTACAGTAGCATGAAGATGGCTGTACTAAGAACTGTTTTGTCAAATGTTAATATCTCGAGTGACGATGGACCTTCACCTTTGTCACTCTTGAATTGCAATAGAATTTCATACATCTATGAATAGATTAATCCAACGGCTACTGTGCTCTCTTGGTGGTTGCACGTATTACGGAACAGCCAATTGTAACTATCTCTGGCCATAACTGTATTGCACCTTGATATTTCTAGAACTGCTGTGGAATTTTAATGATTAGTGGACAAATGAATCCAACGGCTACAGTACAGTGATGATGGCTGTAAGCAAAACTGTCTTGCCAAATGTTAATATCTCGAGGGATGATAGATCCTCTCCCTTGCCATTCTAGAATTGCTATAGGATTAAAATCACCGGTGAACAGACTAATTCAACGACTATAGTGCTCAGTCGGTGTATGTACTACCTACCGTACTGAAAGTTGTGAATACCTCTAGCCATTACTGATCTATACATCGATTATTCTAGAATTGCTGTGGAACATAAATCATCAGTGAATATATTAATGCAACGGCTGCAGTGCTACAATGATGGCTGTGATAAGTACTGTGTTGTCAATTGTCAACGTCTCGAACGATAATGGCACTGTCTTTTGTCGTTCTAGGATGACTATAAACCTTCAATCACCATTGAACAGATTAAGCTCACCGCTATAGTGCTCCGTTGGTGGTTGTACTAAGCACCGTACTGGCAATTGTAAGTATCTGTAGCCTTAACTGATATATACATTGGTTATTCTAGAATTGCTGTGAAATTTAAATCATCAATGAACAAATTAGTCCCGCGGGTACGTACTGTGATGATGGTTGTACTCAATACTGTTTTGTCAAGAGTTAATATCTCGAACGATAATGGATCTGCCTTTAGGCATTCTAGATTTCCAATAGCATTTAAATCAACAGAGACGAGGTTAATCAAACGGCTACAGTGTCCTGAGGATGGCTATACTCAGTATCGCATTGACACATGGCAATGTCTTCAGCGCCAATTGCTCTATCCATTGATTATTCCGCAATTGCTGAAGGACACAGATGAGCCGCGTGCAGATTATTTTAATGGCTATACTATTGTTTAAGTTAGCTATTGTAATATCTTCAATGCAGACAACATGAGAGCTATATTCTTAACAACAATTTGTACATTTCCAACGTCACATCACCATTATATGCACACGACACAATCGATTTAGTCCCACATTGTAGTCATTCTTTCTTCATTAAATCACTAAGGATTTGCTCTGCGTCGACACTGGTAACTGAGTATGCGATTTCTGCTACCAAATCCGGCCGGGCTTCGGCGTGAACGTTTTACCGCAAATATCATCGATATACGGAAGTTTGCCCATGTGGATGCGCAGACGTTGTCTGCGGGCTATGCCACGTGCGAATGCTTTACCAAAAATATTACAATCGTATGATCAACCTTCACTATGAGTCGTCATGTGTTGTTTCAATCGGTGATGCTGGGTGATGGATTTGCCACATTGCCCACTACCGTCTCTCATGTTGCAACAAGATGTGGTGGCCGAAGTTCTTCTGAGTGACCATGCGTCAAATACAGATCGTGCACTCGTACCTTGGTTTGAAATGTGCCCAGTTTTGGTTCACGTACAGGGAATTAGTGTTCGATCAGATCTTCCTTGGACCGACTATAGGTCCTTGTTTTTGTTTAAAGCGCTCATGTGGTCGCATGTCGTCCGTTATCTTGATCATTCCCCCACGAAATTCGCAGTCGTGCTCATACTTTGATGCATGTCTCCGTTTCAGGAACCTTTTAACCCGCGTCGATTCTGGCACTTGAACTGAAATATATCACAGGAATACCCCTCAGGCTCAATCATGTACCTGTAACTGTTTCTTTTCCGGCTTATTTGTTTCAGGATCTGTATACGTGTGCCCAAATGATATTTAGATTTTACAATTAAGGGACAGGATGGTGGTTTTGTTGATTCATATCGTTGCGGTACTTCAGCCGAGATCATCCAGCCTAAACAGGTTTTCTGGAGCACTAGGCTTGAGAATTTTGACCTTGAGTCTGTCACTATCAGCTTAATTTGTCCCACACACGTTAAAGTTAAGAATTGTCTTGCTCCGACGAGGTTATCGATTTCAGTTGGCCTATGTATTTCGGGATCGGCGTGGGGGACGTTTCTCGGTATTTCTATTTTATACCCATTAACCTGGATTGACGATAAGAGCTCGGTTATTCGAGATAATGCTAATAGATTTATATTCGAAGTAAGTCTCTTATTCCTAGATTTGAGAATAGCTCTAACGGTGTATTTGGTGTTCGTTGATGTACTGTCTAAATCGCTATCAGGTGTGCGTAGTTCCCTCTTACGCAATTGAAGTAATTCGGCCAATTGACTCGTAATAAAGTGAGACTGGGATGCGGAATCGAGTAACGCCTGCATGTATGCATGTTCCCGTAGTTGCCAAAATATAAACCTGCGCTGTTGGTAATGAGACGTCTGAAGGAACCTCTGAAGTACGTGTTGCCATCACCGCTGTTGACGTAGACTGAGCTATGCATTGCACAACTTGAGTTTTATCGTTATTCAACGCGTCAAGTAGTGCAGGTATGGTGTCCAAATGTAGCAGTGTAAGATGATTCTTGCTGCATCTGCAACACTTGCTTGAAGTACACTCAGCCAGTGTGGTTTGGCCGCAGGCAGTTTGTACACAATATTTCCTCCTTCGCCTTGTAAGGCGGTACTGCGGCGTTAATCGTAACAGTATCTCACATCGCTGTATGGTGAGTTTTTCCACAGATATGGCATGATACTTGGTATACCACTGATTCCTGGGTGGTTCTGAAATTGCGAGCTTCGCAATTAAAATTAGTTCCTTTATTATAGATTCCATTTTGACATGACGCTCGACTTATTCTCGTGACTAATGCTATCATGCATTTCGAAGTCGGCACGGTCGCATCTGATGGCGAGTGCTACCATTCCCTATGTGTATCCTTGGTGAGTCTTTCCGTAAGTAAATGCACAATAATTGCAAACAAATGCTCCGCGGGCTCCCTCGATGGTATTAGAGACCGCAGATGCTGCTGTGTACCATTCAATAATTTGCGAAGGCTCTCAGGCGAATCCCTTTTCCTGGGTGTCAAAGGAAATAATATCGATAAATTTGTCAGGATTATTATTCGTAGATTTTTGCATAGTTCGGTTAATAATGACCACGCTTCTTCATAGTTTCCTGCACTCGTCTCGAATGACACAATTGCTTACGCTGCTACTCCTGTTAAGCAGCAACGTAGGTACTGTAGTTTCAGATTTGCGTCCAGCGATGTCTCATTACGTATAGGAGATGTGAAAGCATCCTTAAACGAAATCCACTTTTCGTAAGGACGCTTAAGTTCTGTTAGCTTTAGCTACGGCAATTTTGCATTCGCTCCTGATCCTGAGGCTTCTGAGTAATTTTAGACGGACGGTGTTCTTAGATTCTTATTTTCTGACTTTAAGAGTGTTCGTGCCCTGGCCTTTAATTCGAATAATGCCTCCTCTACTTCTTCTCTTTTGGTGTGCATACCTTCTCCCTCAGGAACTGAAACCAATAATATCGCTTGCGCATTGTCAAAGTTCTTGCAAATTTCGTCTAACCGTTCAGGACTTACCTCAAGCTGTGCGACATCCTGCCTTGAGTGTTATTCTACCAAAAATATTCGAAAAGTGGTCTATTGGCTCTTAACGTGCTTACGTTGTTTATTAGCCTCGTGTGAAAGCTCTGCCATGTCATACTGTTATCGTTCCTCTAACTCACTCACTTGCGGTTATCGTTGAAGTAACCTACACAGAGACTGAACACTTTTGTTTTAACACACACTGCTAGACGTGAAAGACCAAGAATGGCTCACTGTAGGAAGCTGAATCTTGCGTAAAGGGCCAAAAATGTAGCGTTCTATTTACCTAATCCCGTCAATGTCCCAGAACGCTCATCATGCGCCAAATTATTAATGCGTGACAAGTTATAATAATAAGGATCCCAAAGAGTCTGTTCATAAAAGTGAGTGCTTATTTAGAGAAAAGTTATATAAAAGTTTAGCAAAGACGTTGGACGGTGTTCCGTTTCGAACACGCGTTGTGTATGTGTAAGTAAGATGTTCCGAAGTTCGTTGTCGAAGACGAACTGATTTCTTGAATTTTAACTACGTTGTGTCTCTGTCGTGCTCAGTTCGGTGTTTTCTCCAGTTTAGTACCGATTGGGCGAAATGAAAATTGGTGGTGCAAAAGGAAGGAATTTTAATTGGACAGAGGGTGTGATGGAAGGACTTTTGCCTAAAGAGTAGAGAGCTGCCAAGGAGCCGATTTTTATGGTTAATGACATGACTTGTTAGTGGTATCAGCCCACCGCTTGCTGATTCTGTGACACCTGCGTGCTGCTACCTAACCAGCCGTTGTATTAATTTGTTCGATGATGATTTAAATTCGACATCAATTCTAGAGTGTACAATGTATAGGACAGAAATGGCTAGGGATATTTACAATTGAAAGTACGGCACTTAGTACACCCTCCAACAGAGCACTGTATCCATTGGATTAATCTGTTACCTAATGGCCTATACTTTGTAGCGATTCTGGAACGATCATTGGATAGATCAAATGTCGATAGAGATGTTGACAAATGACAACATAGTATTGAGTACAGACATCATCAGAGTACTATAGCCGTTTTATTATTCTGCTCTCCGATGTTTTAAGTACCACAGCGAATCTAGAATCATCAGCTTACAGTACAGTTATGGCTAGCGCCAATTACAGTTGACAGTACGGTACATAGAACATTCACCATTAGAGCACCGTAGCCGTTGGGTTAATCTGTACACTCATGAGCTAATCTCAACATCAATTCTAGAATTATCATTGGATAGACCAAATATCGGTAGTGATATTGACAAATGGCAATACATTACTGAGTGTAGCCATCAAAACCGTGCTATAGCCATGCAATTAATCCGTTCGCTGATCATCTAAGTCCTTTAGTAATTGCACAATGATCAATGGATACAGCAATTGTTTCTGGAGTCATTGACATATTTCTATACAGTACTGAGTATTGTAATCAAGAGACCACTGTAGCAGTTTGATTAGTCTGTTCAATGAGGATATCAATTCTGTTGCTATTCCAGAATGACAAAAGGCAAATTCATTATCTCTCGAGATATTAACAACTGACAACACAGTACTGAGTACAGCCATCTCAATTTAGCCGCTGTATTAACACACTCACTGATGATTTAAATTCCACAGCAATTGCAGAACGTTCAATGTGTAGTACAGTTATGTCTAGAGGTACATACAGTTGGCAGTACGGTCCTTAATGCATCCATCACCATAGCACTGGAGCCGTTGGATTAATCTGTTCAAAGATGATTTATAATCCTTAGCAATTCTACATTCAAAAGGACAGATCCATTATCATTAACAACAGACAAAAGGAGATTGAGTACAGCCATCATCACAGTACTGTAGATGCTGGATTAATTTCTTCCATGATGATATGGATTTCGACGCAATGCTATTGTAACGAATGTATAGGTTCAGTATGGATTGAAATACCTACAATTCACAATACGGTACTGAGTACAGTCATTAACACAGTACTATAGCCGTTGGATTAGTCTGTTCCGTGATGATTTAAATTCTATAGTTACTCTACGCTGATCAATGTATAAATCAGTCATACCTGGAGATATTTGCAACTGAAAATACGGTACTGAGTACAGTCATCGACACAGTACTGTAGACGCTGGATCGATGAATTCACTGATGATATAAATTCATCAGCAGTTCTATAATAACCAATGTGTTGGCTAATTGTGGCTAGAGATACCTAAAATTGGCAATACGGTACTAAGTGCAGCAATTGTCACCGTACAGTAGTCGTTGGATTAATGTATTCACTCATGATTTAAATTTTATGGCAATTCAACAATGATTCAAGTATAAATCAGTTATAGCTGGAGATATTAAGGATTGACGATACGGTACTCAATACAGCCACCAACAGAACATTGTATCCGTTTGATTGGTCTGTTCGCTGATGATTTGATTTCTACAGCAATGGTAGAATGGTAGAAGAAACGTTATTTATCGCTCGAGACAGGAAGCATTGGCAAAACAGAACGTAGTGCAGCAATTAACATAGTACTGTAGCCGTTGGATTGATCTGTACACAGATGATATAAGCTCGATAGCAATTCTAGAACGATCAGTAGATCGATTAAATATCGGTATGCGCATTGACAAATGACAATACAGCACATAGTGTAGCCTTCATCACAATACTATAGCTATTTTATTATTCCTTTCGCTTATCATCTAAGTTCAACAGCAACTGTAGAATGATCAATGGATAGAGCAATCGATGCTGGAGATATTGACATATATTTATACTGTACTCAGCATAGCCTTCAACACAGCACTGTAGCCGTTGGATTAACCTGTTCGCTGACGATTTAATCAGTATAGCAACTCAAAACGATCAATCGATACATTAGTAATCGGTGGAGATATTGACAAATGACAATACAGTAACGAAAGTAGCCGTCTACACAATACTATAGCCAAGGAATTAATCTGTTCCCTGATCATCTATGTCCATCAGTAATTGTAGAATTATCAACGGATAGAGCAATTATCACTGGAGACATTGCCATATGTCAATACAGTATTGAGTATAGCCATCAGCAGACCACTGCAGCAGTTTGATTTTTCTGGTCACTGATGATTTACGTTCGATAGCATTTCTAGAATGACAAAAGAGGGATCCATCATCGCTCGAGGTATTTACAAATGACAAATAGTACAGAGTACAGCCATCATCACAGTAGTGTACCCGTTGGATTAATATGATCGCTGACGATATAAATTCTACAGCAATTCTAGAATCAGCAGTGTATAGTACAGTTATGGCTAGAGATATTTACGATTGATTGGAAGGAACTATTTACATCAACCAACAGAGCACTGTAGTCGCTGGATTAAATAGTTCACTAACGGTTTAACCTCTATAGCAATTTTAGAGTGATCAATGCATAGATCAAATATCGGTAGTGATATTGACAAATGATTACACCGTATGGATTGCAGCCATCTACGCAATACTATATCAATTGAATCAATCTGTTCGCTAATCATCCGGTTTCTTCAGCAATTGTGGAGCTATCAATGGGAAGAGCAGTTGTCGCTGGAGACGCTAACATATATTAATACAGTATTGAGTGTAGCCATCAACAGATATATGTAGTCGATTGCTATGTCTGGTTACTGGCGATTTAAATTCTACTACATTATTGAATGGCAATAGGCAGATCGCTTTTCTCTCGAGATAATAACAACTTACAACACAGTGCTGAGTACATCCATCATCACAATACTGTAGCCACTGGATTAACTTGTCCACTGATGACTCATATACCTGAACAATTCCAGAATGATCAACGTATAGTGCAGTTATGGCTAGAGATATCTACAATCGACAGTATGTTACTTAGTACATCCACCAACAGAGCACAGTAGCCGTTGGATTAATCAGTTCACTGATGATGTAAATTATATATCAATTCCAGAGTGACAATAGGCTGATCCATCATCTCTCGAAATATTAACAACTGACAAAACTGTACCGAGTACAGCCATCATCACAGTACTGTAGCCGTTGGATTAATTTGTTCACAGATCACTTGAATTCCACTGCAAATATAGAATAATCAATGTATAGATCAATTACGGCTAGAGATATTTATAATTGACGGTACGATACTCCGTACAGCCAGCAATAGAGTACAATAGCCGTTGGATTAATCTAGTCACTGATCATTTGTATTCTGTAGCAATTCAACAATTACAAAAGAAGGATGAATTATTGCTCGAGATATTAACAATTGATAACACAGTGCTAAGTACTGCCAACATAAGCGTAACGTAGTCGTAGGATTAATCCGCTCACTGGTGATTAATGTCATACCATAATTCGGGAATGTCAAAAGACACATCAATTATCGTTATAAATATTAACAATATGCGGTACATTACCAAGGAGAGACATCCATACAGCTGTATAGACATAGGATTAATGTATCCACTGATCAGTTAACTATATGACAAATCAAGAATCAACAGTAGATGAATCAATTATCCCAAGAGATATTAGCAGTTAACAGTACAGAAGTGAGTACAGGCATCGATACAGTACCCTAGCTGTTGGAATAAAAATTATTTAAATTACGCAGCATTTCAAGAAAAGTCGCTGTATAGATCAACTATGACTCGAGAAAGTTTACAATTGACAATACGGTACCGAGAAAGGCAATAAACACGCTACTATAGCCTTTGGATTAATCTGTTCGATGATGATTTCAGTTCTTTTGCAATCCTAGAATTATCCATGTATAGATCAATTATCGCTTTAGAAATTGACAACTTAGAATACATTACTGAATACAGTAATCTAAGCAGGATTACATCCATTGGATTAATCTGTTCGCTGATCATCTAAGTTCTACAGCAATTGTCAATGGATAGATTAGTTATCGCTAGTGGTATTAACAAATGGCGACACAGTCTACGTGCAACGATCTACACAATATTATAACCATTGGATCAGTCTGTTCGCTGATAATTTAAATTCTATGCCAATTTTAGAATGATCTATATATAAAGCAGTTATAGTTGGAGATATTAAACATTGACAATACAGAACTGAGTATAGCCACGAAAGCTGTACGACAGCAATTGTATCAATCAATTTTAAGATGATCTAGGTTAGAATGCTATACTAGATTGATAACTGGATATATCAATTATCGCTAAAAACATTGGCAATTGAAAATACAGATCTGAGTATATCAACCCAAATAGTATTATATCCATTCGATTAAAGTATCTGTGGATCATCTAAGTTCTAAACCAATTCTAGAATGATCACTGGATAGATTAATTATCGCTAGAGATATTGACATCGTCAATACAGCACTGAGTGTAGTCATAAATACAGTACTATAGCCGTTGGATAAATCTATTCACTCACGATTTGAATCCTGTAGCAATACTGAAATGACAAGACAGATAAATTATCTCTCGAGCTAGTAAGCATTGACAACGCACCGCAAGATACAGCAATTAACACAATTCTGTAGCCGTTGAATTAATCTGTTCATTAACGACGTAAATTCTGTAGCAATTCTAGAATGACAGCGAACAGATCCACTATCGCTCGGGATATTAACAACTGACAACACAGCACTGAGTACAACCATCATTAAAGTACTCTATCCGTCGTCCTCAGCAATTTTAGACTAATAAATGTATTGATCTGTGTTGGCTGGAGATATTTACAACTGACAGTACGGTACACTCTAGCCGATGTATTAATCTGTCCACTGATGATTTAAATTCAGCAGCAATTATAGAATAATCAATAGATGTATCAAACATCGGTAGTTATATTCACGAATGACAACACAGTATTGAAACTAGCCATCTACACAATGCTATAGCGACTAAATTAATCTGTCTGCTAACCATCTAAGTTCTTGATCAATTGTAGAATGATCCATGGATAGAGCAATTGTCACTGGAGGCATTGGCACACGTCAATACAGTATTGATGGTAGCCATCAACTGGTCACTGTAGCGGTTTTATTAATCTGGTCACTGATTATTTATATTCTATAGCAGATATAGAGCGATAGAAGGCAGATCCTTTATCTCTCGAGATATTAGCAACTGACTACACAGTACAGAGTACAGCCATCTTCACAGTACTGTAATCGTTGGATTAATTTGCTCGGTGATGATTTAAATTCTACAGCAATCCTAGAATACTCAACGTATAGATCAGTTAAAGCCAGAGATATTTACAATCGACAGTGTGGTACTTAATTCATCCACCAAGAAAGCAATGTAACCGTTGGATTAATCTGTTCACTGATGATTCAATTTCTATCGGAATTCAAGAATTGACAAGAGATATTGACAATTGGCAATACACAACCGAAATTAGCGACCTACACAATACTATAGCCATTGAGTTACTCTGTCCGCTGAACATCTAAGTACTTCAGCAATTTTAGAATGATCAACGAGTAGAGCGGATGTCGCTGGATTCACTGACATATGCCAATATAGTAGTGAGTATAGCCTTCAACAGAGCAGTGTAGCCGTTGGATTAATCTGTCCGCTGAAGTTTTAATCTATTGGATTGATTTGTGCACTGACGATTTAAAATCTACAGCAATTCTAGAGTAATCATTGCATAGGTGAGTTATGGCGACCGATGTTTGCACCTGGCTGTACGCTACTTAGAACATCCACCAACAAAGCATGGTAGCGGTTGTTATAATCAGCTCACTGATGATTTGAACTCCACAGAAAATCTAGAATAATCAATGGATAAATCAAATATCGTTAGCGATATTGGCAAATGACAACACAATACTGAGTACAGCCATCATCAGAGTACTGTAGCCGTTGAACTAGTTTGCCCTCTGATGATTTAAATTACACAGCAGATCCAGAATAATCAGTGTAGGCTACAGTTGTGGCTAGAGATGTTTACAGTAGGCAGTACGATGCTCACTACGTCCACCAATAGATCACTGTAGCAGTTGAACTAATCTATTCACTGATGATTGAAATTATATAGCAATTCTAGAATGAACAATGGATATATAATGTATCGGCAGTGATATTGACAAATAACAAAAATGTACTGAAAATAGGCAACTACGCAATACTATAGCGATTGGATTAGTGTATCCGTCGATCATTAAAGTTCTTCAGCAATTGTAGAATTATCAATGGATAGAGCGTTTATCCCTGGAGACATTGAGATATGTCAATACAGTACTAAGTGTAGTCATCAACAGTTCAATGTAGTCGTTAGATAAGTTTGCAACGTGATGATTTAAATTTCATAGTAGTTCCAGATAGACAAATGACAGTTCCATTATCGCTCGAGATATTAGCAATTGATTGGACAGTACTGAGTACAGCCATCATCACTTTTCTCTAGCCATTGATTTAATTTGCTCACTGAAGACTTAAATTCAGCAGCAATTCTAGAATAATAAGTGTTTAGATCAGTTGTGGCAAGAGATATTTACGATTGACACTACGCTACTTAGTACATCCACCAAGAAAGCACGGTAGCCGTTTTTATGATTAGTTCACTTATGAAATGAACTTTGTAGCATGTCTAATACTATCAATGGATAGATCTAATATCGGTCGTGATATTGACAAATATCAATGCAGTACAGAGTGTAGCCATCTACGCAATACTATAGCCATTGTATTAATCTGTTCGCTGATCACGTATGTTCTTCAGCAATTGTAGAGTGATCAATGTGCACAGCAATTGTCCCTGGAAATAGTGACATATGTAAATACGGAACTGAAAGTAGCCATTAACAGAGCACTGTAGCTGTTTTACTAATCTGCTCGCAAAAGCTTTAAATTCTATAGCAATTCTAAAATGGGAACAGGCAGATCCAGTATATGCTCGAGAAATTTACAATTGACAAATCGGTATTGAGTACAGCCGTCCTCATACAACTGTTGTCGCTGCATTAATTTATCCACTGATGATTTATATTCCTCAGCAGTTCTAGAGTTATCAACGTATAGATCAGTTATGGCCAGAGATATTTATAACTGACGGTAGAGTACATAGTACATCCACTAACAAAGCACTGTGGCCGTTGGATTAATCGGTTCACTCATGATTTAAATTCCCTAGCAATCCCAAGATGATCAAGCTATAAATCAGTTATACCTGGGGATATTGCCAATGGACAATATAGCACGGTGTAGTCGACTACAATCCGTACATCATTGTCAATTGGCTAAATCTGAAACGATAAGACATTTCTTCGTTGATCAAACTAGAACTTCTATAGAACACGGATGATCATCGAATCGGTTTATCCAATGCATACAGTACAGTGTTGACGGCTATAATCTAGGAATAATTTATCTATCAATTGATCACTTTGGAATTGCTGTAGAACATAGGTGATCATCGCATAGATTAATGCAATGGCTACAGTATTGTGTGGAGCCTATACGCTGTACTATATTTTTATTTGTCAATATCGCTAGCGATAATTGATGCATACATTGATCATTCTATACTTGGTGTAGATCTTAGATGTTCAGTAAATAGACCAATCCAATGAATATTATAATGATTAGATGGCTATACCCAGTACTACATTCTCATTTGTCAATGTCTCTAGCAACAATTTATCCATCCATTCGTCACTCTTGAATTGCTGTATAACATTGGTTATCAGAGAATTGGTTAACAAAAAAGCCGTAGCATTGCGTTGGTTGTTATACTCAGCTCTGTTTTCTCAATTTGAAATGTCTATAGCTATAATCGATTTATCCTTTGATCATTCTAGAAATACTATTGAAATTAATTCATCAGTGATCGTATTAACACAACAGGTACTCTACTGTGTAGATTGCTATACTCAGTACTGTATTGTCATTTGTAAATATCTCCAACATTAACTGATTTATCCATTGATATTTCTAGTACAGCTATATAAAATAGATGACCAAAAGATATTTTAATATAATGGCTGTATAACTGTGCTGATGGCAATACTCAGCAGTTCATTGTCAATTTATAATATCTCCGGCTATAATTGATATATCCCTTGATCTTTCCGGAATTGCCATTGAATTTAAGTTCACAATGAACAGATTAATGGAACAGCTACAATACCGTGTTCATGGCTGTACTCAATTCCGTATTGGGAATTTTCATTATCTCCAGCGATAATCGACTTTTACAGTTATCTTTCTAGAATTGTTGTTGGACTTAAATGATCAGCGAATATATTAATCCAATGGATAACCTAATTTGTAGATGGCTACACTCAGTACTGTATTGTCATTTGATAATGTCTCCAGCGATAATTGTTCTATTCATTGCTCATACTAGAATAACTATGGAATTGAAGTTGTCAGTGTATAGATTAATCCTTCGGTTACAGTTCTACTCATTCAGTCGATGGCTGTACTCTGTATTGCATTGTCACTTGTCCATGTCCCTAGCGATTATTGATGTGTCCATTTTTCATGCCAGAATCGTTGTAGAACTTGGATGATCTGCGAACAGATTAATCCAATCGTTACAGTACTCTGTTGATGGCTATACTCGGTATCGTATTGTCGCTTGTCATTATCTCTAGCGATAATTGATCTATTCATTGATCACACTAGAACAGCTATGGAATTAAATTTATCAGTGTATGCATTAAACCATTGGTTATAATTCTGCGTTGATGACCGTACTCAGAACTGTATTGTCACTTATCAATGTCTCTGGTGATTATTGATCCATCCATTAATCATGCTAGAATCGCTGTAGAACGTAGATGATCTGCGAAGAGGTTAATCTAATTGTTATAGTACTCTGTTGATGGCCATCCTCGGTACTGTATTGTCATTTGTCATTATCTCTAGCGATAATTGATCTGCCCATTGATAACTCTATAGTCACTGGAGAACATAGATGGTCAGTGAATAGGTTAATCCAATGGCTTAGTATTGTTTAGAATGCTATGCTCGGTCAATCGCGAATATCTCTAACAATAAATGATCTATCTATTAATCGTTCTTGAATTGCAATGGAAAGTAGCTGATCAGTGAATAGATTAGCCCAATGGTTATAGAATTGTTTATTGCAAATAGCCAATATCTCGAGCGATAATTGATATGCCATTTGTTAGTCTAGTGTTAGTACAGAATTTAAAAAATTAGTGAACATGTTAATCCAGCAGCTACGGTTCTATGTTGATTGTGATAATCAGTACTGTTTTCCTAGTTGTCAGTGTCGCTAACGATAACTGATCTATCCGTTGATGATTCTACAATTGCTGGGGTACTTAGATGACCAGCGAAAATATTAATCCAATGGATGAAGCACTGCGTTGACGGCCCCATCCAATATTGCAATGTGAATTGGCTATATCTATAGCAGTAATTTATCTATCCATCGATAATTCAAGAATTGGAATATAATATAGGTAATCAGAGCATGGGTTAATACAATTGCTGTAGAAATGAGTATCCGGCTAAACGCAGTATTGCACTGTCAATAGTCACTACCTTAAGCGATAATTAATATATCCATGGATTATTCAAGGATTGCAATAAAATATAGATGATCAGAACAAAGGTTAATACAATTGTTATAGAGCTGTGTATACGGCTACACTCAATATTGCATTGTCAAGAGTCTATACCTTAAGCGATAATTGATACATCCATGTATCATTCAGGATCTACAATATAATATAGACGACCAGAAGATAGGTCAATACAATACCTGCAGAATGGTGTTGATGGCAGTACTCAGTAGTGTATTGTCAGTTGTTAATTTCTCCCGTTACAGTTGACTTAATATTTGACCATTCGAACTTGCAAAAGAATATAAACCATCAGTGAACAGACTAATACAACAGGCACAGTACTGCGTTAATTGCTGTACTCTGTACTGTATTGTCTGTGCTTCCTCTGTCGAGCGATACCTGATCTTCCTTTTGGCATTCCAGAACTGCTACAATATATATACATCTTCAGCGAATAAGGTTAATTCAACAGCAATAGTACTCTAATGAAGGCTATACTCAGTAGCGTACTTTCAATTGTAAATATCTCCAGCCATAATTGATGTATAGACGGATTATTCCACAATTGCTGTGGAATTTAAAGATCGGTGAACAAACTAATCCAACAGTACTGTGAAGATGGCTGTACTCCGTACTATTTTGTCAATTGTTAATATCTCAAGCGATAATGGATCTGCGTTTGGTCATTCTAGAATTGCAATAGAATAAACATCATCAGTGAACATGTTAATGAAACCGCTGTAGTGCTCTCTTAATGGCTATACTCGGTACAGATTTAACATATGTGAATGTCATCAGCGACAACTGTTCTATCCATTGATCACATTACAATTGCTATAGAGTTTAAACCATCAGTGAACAGATTAATCCAACGGCTACGGTGCTCTGTTGGTGGATGTACTAAGTAACGTACTGACAATTGTGAATACCTTTAGACACAACTGATCCATACATTGAAAATTCTAGAATTTCTGAGGAAGTTAATTCATCTGTGTACAAATTAATCCAACGGCAGCAGTACTGTGATGGTGGCTAAAAATCATTACTGTTTTGTCAATTGCTGACATCTCGAGCTATAGTGGATCTGTTGTTTGTCATTGTAGAATTGCTGTGAAATTTGAATCATCATGAACTTAATACAATGGCTTGAGTACAGTGATGATGGATATACTCAGTACTGTATTGACATATCTCAATACCTCCAGCAACAATTGCTCTATCTATTCATCATTCTACAATTGCTGAAGAACTTAGATGATCAGCAAACTGTTTAATGAAATGGCGTTTGTGTTGTGTCGGTGGCTACACTCGGTACTGTATTGTCATTAGTCAATATTACTTCTCATATTTGAACCATCCATTGATTGTTAGAGGATCGCTGTTGAGATTAAATCAGCAGTGTGCGGGTTAATGCAACGGCTACAGTGCTCTGTTGTTGCATGTACTAAGTACAGTACTGTCAGTAATAAATATCTAAAGCCATACCTGGTATGTTCACATATTTTTCCAGAAATGCTGTGAAGTTTCAATAATCAGTGAATAAATTAATACTTCGGCTACACTACTGTGATGATGGCTGTACTCAGTACTGTTTTGTCAATTGTTAATGTCTCGCGCGACAATGGATCTTTCATTCGTCATTTTATAATTGCTATGGAATTAAAATCATCAGTGAACAGATTAATCCAGCGGCTACAGTGCCCTATTGGTGGGTGTCCTATGTAACGTACTGCCGATCGTAAATATCTCTAGGCACAACTGTACTATACATTGATAATTCTAGAATTGCTACAGAGCTTAAATCTTCAGTGAACACATTAATCCGACGGCTACAGTGCTGTGTTCATGGATGTAGTATGCTCTGTACTGCCAGTCGTAATTACCTTTAGCCATAACTGGTCTATAAATTGATTATTACAGAATTGCTGAGGAATTTAAATCATTAGGGCTCAAATTAATCCTACGGATACAGTAACCTGATGAGGGATGTACTCAGTATTGCATTCTCAATTGTTAATATCTCGAGCGAAACTCGATGTGTCTTTTGTCAATTTAGTATTGCTACAGCATATAAATCATGAGTGATCAGATTGATCCAAAGGCTACAGTGCTCTGTTTGTGGTTGTACTCTGTATAATACTGTCTATTGTATGGATCTCTAGCCCCAACTATATCATACATGGATTATTCTAAAATTGCTATAGTGCTTAAATGATCAGAGAAAGAATTAATCAACGGACACAGAGCTATGTTGATGGCTATACTTAGTACAGCATTGATATACGTCAATCTCTCCAGCAACAGTTCCGCTATCCATTGATCGTTCTAAAATAGCTGAAGAAATTAGATGATCAACGCACAGATTAGATCATACGCTACAGTATTGTGTACATTGCTACCTTCAGTAGTGTACTGTCATTTGATAATATCGCTTCCGATATTTGATCTATCCATTGGTCATTCTAGAAATGTCACAGAGTGTAAAGCATCAGCGAACAGATTAATCCAACGAATAGATTGCCCTGGTGGTTGGTGTCCTAAGTACTGCACAGCCAAATGTAAATTCCTTTAGCCGTAACTGATCTACAGATTTATAATTCTAGAAATACTGTGGATTTTATATCATCAGTGAACAAATTAATCCAACGGTTGGAGTACTGTAATGATAGCAGTACTCAGTACTGTTTTGTCAATCGTTAATATCTCGAGCGATAATGGATATTTCTTTCGTCGTTATAGAACTGCCATAGTATTTATATCTTCAATGAATAGAATGATACAGCGGCTAAAGTGCCCTGTTGGTGGATATACTAAGGACCGCACTGCCAATTGCAAATATCTCTAGCCGTAACTGATATATACGTTGGTTATTCGAGAATTGCTGTGGTATTTAAATCATCAGCGAGCAAGTTAAACCAACGGCTACACTACTGCGATGATGGCTGTACTCAGTACTGTGTTGTTACTTGTTAATATCCCGAGAGATAATGGATCAGCCTTTTGTCATTCTAGAATTTCTATAAACTTTAAATTATCAATGTCCAGACTAGTGAAACGCTTGCATTGGTCTCATAATTTCTATACTCAGTACTGTATAGACATATGTCAATGTCTCCAGCGACAGTTGCTCTATCCATTGACCGTTCCACAATTGCTGTAGAACTTAGATGATCAGCGGATTCATTAATACCACGGATAATGCACTCCGTAGACAGAAACACTATGTATTGCACTCTCTACTGTCGTTATCCGGAGCGATACATGATCTATAAAAGAATCATTCTAGAAATGCGAAATGATATAGAGGAACAAAGAATTGGTTAATAGAATGGCTGTAAGAATGTGCTGATGGCTGTACTCAGTAGTGTATTGTCAATTGCTAATATATCGAGCAATTGCTGATTCGTTCTTTGATCATTCTATAATTGCTGTAGAATTAGTATCATTAGTACATAGATTAATCCAACGGTTACAGTACTCTGTTCATTGCTGCACTTTGTACAGTACTGTCAATACTTACTACCTTGGGCGATAACTGATTTGCCTTTTATCATTCTAGGATTGCTACAGAAATTAAATCATTAGTGAGTAGAATAATCCAATGGCTACAGTACTGTGTAGAAGGCTATACTCAATACTTTATTGCCATTGGTCAATTACTCAGGCGCAAATTGACATATCCATTGCTAATTCCAGAATTGCAATATAATATAGATAATCAGAAAATTATCAACAGGCCCAAAAGGCCCAACAAGCGGCGGACTGGTGCCACTAATGAATTACGTCATTGGTCATTCAAAATCGGCTCCTTGAAGTCCTTCCGTCACTCCATTAAAATTCCTTCTCTTTGCACCACAACTTTTATTTTGCCCAATCGAGACTAAACTGGAGAAAACGCCTGCCAGGGCATGTCGAGAAACGATATAGATCAAATTCAAGAAATCAGTTCGTCTTCGACACCGATATTCGGAACATCTTACTTGCTCATACAAAACGCGTGTTCGAAACGGTACGCCTTCCAACGTCTTTGTTAAACAATTATACAACTTTTACCTAAATGGACGCTCTCTTTTATCAACTGACACTTCTGAATCCTTATTATTACAACCAGTTGCGCAATAATAATTTGGCACGTGAAAAGCTTTCTAGGAAATCGAAGGGATTCGGTGAATGGAACGCTATATCTTTGGTCCTTCGCGCCGGATTCAGCTTTCTACGGAGAGCCACTGTTGTTCCCTCGCGTCTGGTCGTGTGTGTTAAAGAGGAGTGATTTCGACTTCTGTGTAAATTACTCCAACGTTAACCGCAAGTGAGTGAGTGAACTGTACGATAACAAAATGGCATGGTAGCTTCTACACAAGGCTAAACAACAACGTAATACCGTTAAGTACCAACAGATCATTTTTCGAATATTCTTGATAGAATATCCCCCAAGGCAGGATGTCGCACAGTTTCAGGTAAGACCTGAGAGATTAGGCGAAATTTGGAAGAATTTTGACAATGTGCGAGGGATACTAGAAGATCTAGGTACCGATGCTGAAGGCATGCCCACCAAACGAGAGGAGGCAGTTGAGGTTTTATTCGAATGAAAGGCCAGGGCACGAACCCTCCTAAAGACAGGATATAAGAATCTAAGAACACCAGCCGTCTCGAATTCGTCAGCGGCCTCAGGATCAAGAGTCAACTCAAAATTGCCGAAGTTAAGCCCACCAGAACTTTACGGTCTCTACGAAAAATTGATTTTGTTTCAGCGTGCATTCACTTCTGTTATACATAATGAGACATCGCTGGACGCATTCCCAAAACTGCAATGCCTACGTTTCTGCTTAACATGAGTAGCAGCGGAAGCAATTGCGTCATTCGGGACGACCGCAGAAAACTAAGAAGGAGCGTGGTCATTATTGACCGAAATATACATCAATCCGGGAGTAATAATCCAGCGACATTTATCGATATTATTTTCTTTGACACCCAGGCAAAGGGGTTCGCCTGAGAGTCTTCGCAAACTATTAAATAATACACAGCAACATCAACAATCAACAATATCATTGGGGCAGCGCACGGAGCATTGGTGTGCAATTATTGTGCATTTGCTTACAGAAAAACTAAACACGGATACGCGTGGGGAATTGTAGCACTCGCTAACAGATGCGATCATGCCAACTTAGAAATGCATGATAGCATTTGTCACAAGCATAAGCGGAGCGGCATGTCACAATGGAATCGATAATAAATGAAACAATTTTAATTCGAGACCAATCAATTTCCGCACCACGCAGGCATCCGTGTCATGCCAAGCATCGTGTCATACGTGTGTAAAAACTCACTACACATCGATGTCAGATACTATTGAGATTATCACCGTCATATCACCTTAGCAGGTGAAGGAGGTAAAATTGTGTATAAACTGCCTGCAGCTAAACTACATTGGCTGTAGGTGTACTTCGAGCAATTGTCGCAGATGCAGGAAAAATGTTCGTAAATTGCTACATTTGGACGCGAAACCTCCACCGATTGAAGCCTCGAATAATGGTAAAGCTCAAGATGTGCAATGTATAGCTCGGCCCTCTACGTCAACAGCGACGATAGCAACGCGGATTTCAGAGGTACCTACAGAAGTCCTATTACCAACAGTCCAAATTTATATTTTGGCAAAGACGGCAACACACATAAATGCAGGGCGTTATTCGATTCCATATCACAGACTCACTTTATTACGAGCCGATTGGCCTCACTATTGCGATTGCGTAAGAGGCGATTGCGCACGCCTGTCAGCGGCTTAAACAATATATCAACGAACACCAAATACGCCGCTACAGCAATTCTCCAATCTAGAGATAAGAGATTTACCGCGAATATAAATCTATTAACAATACTTCAAATAACGGTTCTCTTGCCGTCCATCCAAGTCAGTAAGGACAAAATAGAAATACCGAGGAACGTCCCCCTCGCCGATCCCGAATTTCATAGGTCAGCTGAAATCGATAACCTCGTCGGAGAAAGACTATTCTTTCCGTTAATGCCCGTGGGACAAATTATGCCCGATAGTGTAGGACTCAAGGTCAAAATTCCCCAGCCGAGTGCTCCAAGAAACGCGTTTATGCTCGATCCTCTCGGGTGAAGTACCGTATCGAAATGAATCAACAAAACCATTATCCTGTCATTTAATTGTAAGAACTAAAAATTGTTTGGGCACACAGCTACAGATGCTGAAACGTTTAAGCAGGAGAAGAAACAGTCGTAGGCACATGATCGAACCGGAGTAGTATTCCTGGGGTGCATGTCAGTTCGAGTGTATGGAACGACGGGGATTAAGGGGACATATATATCGGAAACATGCATTTAAGTATAAATACGACTTCGAATATCGCGGGGAAAGGTTCAAGATGAAGGGCCATATGAGACTACACGTCCGATTTAAACACAAAGAATGACCTATAGTCAGTCCGAGCAAGATCTGCTCGAACATTAATTCCCTGTACGTGCACCAAAACTGGGCACGTTTCAAACCATGATACGAAAGCAAGATCTGTAAGAAACGCACCGTCACCCAGAAGATCCTCCACCATCACATCTAACTGCAATACGAGAAACAAGAAAGTTTTGTTTGTGAATAATGTTGCAAATCATTCACCCAACATTACCGATTGAAACAACACGACGACTCACACTTGAGGGTGATCATACGATTGTCACATTTTTTTAAAGCCTACGAACGTCGCACAGCCTGCAGTCAACATCTGCCCATCCGCATGGGCACACTACCATATATCGGTGACATTTGCCGTGAAAAGTTCACGCAGATGCCAGGCCAGATTTGGTATCTGAAATCGCATCCACAATTACCAGTGTCGACGCAGAGCATATCCTTAATGACTTCGTGAAGAAAGAATGATTATACTGTGGGAATACATCGACTGTGTCATGTACATGTAATGGCGATGTGACGATAGAAATGTGCAAACGGTTATTAAGAATATAACTCTCATTTTGTCTTCACTGAAGATTTTACATTACCTAAATTAAACAAATTTTTTCTTATGCATAAATTGTGATGTTAGCTCTCGTCGATTCATTCGTAACGGTCTCTACCATTTATTGACAAGGATATTGACAATTGAAGATAGAGAAGTGAGAGTAGCCATCTACACAATAGTATAGCCATTGAAATAAGCTGCTGGCTGATCACCTAAGACCTCCAGCAATTATAGATAGATAAATGGATAGAGTAATTGCCGCTGGACACGTTGACATATGTCTATACAGCACCGAGTATAGCTATCAAGGAGGAACAGTAGTTGTTTGATTAATCTGGCCCCTGATGACTCAAGTTCTATAACTATTCTAGAATGCCAAAAGACAGATCCATGGTCCCTCGAGATATTTACAATTGACAAGACAGTACTGAGTTTAGCCAACGACACAGTACTGCATCCGCTGGACCAACATGTTCGCTGATAGTTGAAATTGTGCAGCAATTCTAGAATAATCAACGTATAGATCAGATATGGCTAGAGATATTCATAATTGTCAGTACAGTACATAGTACATCCACCAACACAGCACTGTAGCCGTTGGATTAATCTGTTCAATGGTGACATAAATTCTATAACAATTCTAATGCGACAAAAGACAGATCCATTATTGCTTGAAATATTACCAATTGAGAAAACAGTACTGAGAACAACTATTATCACATTACTGTAGCCGGTGGATTAGTTTGTTCACTGATTATGTAAGCTCCACAGCAATTCTAGAATAATTCATGCTTAGATCATTTATGGCTAGAGATATTTACAATTGCCAGTACGATGCTTAGTACAACCACCAACGGAGCACTATAGCGGTGAGCTAAATCTGTTCAATGGTGATTGAAGGTTTATAGTAATTCTAGAACTACAAAAGACAGTGCCATTATCGCTCGAGATGTTGACAATTGACAACACAGTACTGATTACAGCCATCATCACAGCACTATAGCCATTGGATTAATTTGTTAACTGGTGATTGAAACACTATTGTTATTCTAGAACGATCTGTGATCAGACGAAATATGGGTTGTGACGTTGACGAATGACAGTACAGTTCGGACTGTAGCCATTTACACAAGACTATAGACATAGAATTAATCTGCTCACTGATGATCTACGTACTTCAGCAGTCGTAGAATGATCAATGGATAGAGCAATTGTAGCTGGAGACGTTTACATTTATCAGTGCAGTACTGAGTATATCAATCAACAGAGCACAGCAACCGCTTGATTAATCTGCCCACTGATGGTTTATATTATATTACAATATTGAATGACGAAAGGCAGGTCCATTATCGCTGCAGATATAAACGTCTGAAAACACAGTATTGAGTACTGCCATTGTCAAAGTACTGTGGCGGTTAGATTAGCTTCTTCACTAATGGTTTAAGTTCTATAGCAGTTCTAGAATGATCCAAGTCTAAATCAGTTATAGCTGGAGATATTAATATTTTTCATGACTGTACTTAGTGCTACCACCATCAGTGCATTTTAGCCGTTGGATTAATCTGTTCACTGATGATGACATTCTATACCAATTCTAGAATGACAAAAGACATTAATTATCACTCGAGACACTAACAATTGACAACACAGTATTGAAGACAACCATCTACACAGTACTGTAGCGGTTGGATTAATCTGTTCACTTATGATTAAATTTCACTGCAATTTCGAATGGCCAAATGTTAAGTCAATTGTAGCTGGAGGTATTAGAAATTGGCAATACCCTACACACTATAGCTATCAACACAATTCTACGGACATTATATTGACCTACCTGCGATCATCTATATTATATTGCAAATCCTGGATGATAAATGGGTAGATCAATTATCGCTTAAGATATAAACTGCTGACAGTGTAAAACTTAGTGTTGCCGGCTACATATTTCTAGAGCAGTTGTATTAACCCATGCTCAGATGATCTGTATTATATTGTAATTCTTGTATAACTGATGGATAGATCAATTACTGCTACAGATATAGACAATTGACAATGCAATATTGGGTGTGGCCGTCAGCGCAGTACTTTATCCATTGGATTAATCTATTCACTGACCATACATATTCTACATTTACTCTAGAGTTCTCAATGGACAGAGCAATTATCGCTAGAGATAATGACAAATGAAAATGCAGTACTGTGCATAGTCATCTGCAGAATATTGTAACCATTGTATTAATCTGATCGCAGATCATCTAAATCTTACAGCGATTCTAGTATAATCAATGTATAGATCAATAATTGCCAGAGATATTGACAAGTGACAATGCAGTACTGAATACGGCTATCAACGTCGGACTGTAACCGATGGATTAATCTATACACTGGTAATTTAAATTCCATAGCTATTCTTGAATGGTCAATGAATAGATCAATTATCGCTGGAGACATTGACAAATGACAATAGAGTACTGAGTGTAGCCATCTAAAAAATACTTTATCCATTGGATTAATATATTCGCTGATCATTTAAGTCCAACAACAATTCTAGAAAGATAAATGTAAAAGTCAATTATCGCTGGAGATAATGACAGTTCACAATACATTACTGAGTACAGCAATCTAGACAGTACTGTTCCCATTGCATTAATTTGTTCACTGATGATTTAAATTCAATAACATTTCTAGAAAGGTGGAAGGATAAATAGATTATAGCTATAGACATTACAAATTGGGAATACATAGCTGCGTATAACAACCAGCGCAGTGCTCCGGCCATTTTGTTACACTATTCCCGGATCACTAATGTTATACAGCAATTCTAGAGTCATCAAAGGATGGATCAATTGTTGATATATTGATAAATCAGAATGTAGTACTGGATATACCCATCTAATCATTATAATATTCATTGGATTAGTCTATTTACTGAACATCTAATTTCTACAACAGGTCTAGAATGATCAATGAATGCATCAATTATGGCCAGCGATATTGACACATGAAAATATAGTGCAGCGTATAGACTTCTACACAACACTATAGCCATTGTATTAATCTATTTGGTGATCACCTATGTTCTACAGCAATTCCAAAATGATGAATTGGTAGACAAATTATGCCTAGAGGTATTGGAAAATGACAATGCAGTCCTGAGTATAGCCGTCAACACAGAACTGTAGCCATTGGATTAACCGATTCGATGATCATCTACTTACTATACAAGTTTTAGAATGATCAATGAATAAATGTATTATCGCTTCAGATTTAGCCAATTGACGATGAAGCACAGATTGTGGTCGACTACACAGTGCTATATTGTCAACTGGTAATATCGTCAGGTGTATATGATTTATAGCTTGATCATCCTAGAATTGCTATGGAATTTAAGTCATCAGTGAACAGATTATTCCAACGTCCACAATGCTCTGTTGGTAGATGTAATAATTAGCAATTTTAAATATCTCTCGCCGTAACTGGCATATACTTTGATTATTCTAGAATTGCTGTGGAATTTATATCATCACTGAACAGATTATTTCAAAGGCTACAGTACTGTGATGATAGCGGTACACAGTACAGTAGTTTTTCAATTGTAAATATCTCGAGCGAAAATTGATCTGTCTTCTGTCATACTTGAAATGCTATAGAATTTCAATCAGGGAACAAATTAATCCGACGGCAACAGCGCTCAGTTGGTGGATGTACTAAGTACCGTACTTCTAATTGTAAATGTCTCTAGCCACAACTGATGAATACATTGATTATTCTAGAATTGCTATGGAACTTAAATCATCAGTGAACAAATTAATCCAACGTCAACAGTACTGTGATGATTGCAGTATTCAGCACTGTTGCCTCAATTGTTAATATCTCGAGCGATAATGGATCTGTCTTTTGTCATTCTAGAATTGCTGAACAATTTATATCATCAGTGACCAGATAAGTCAAACGACTATAGTGCTCTCTTGGTGGGTGCAGTATGTACCATACTGTCAATTGTAAATATCTCTAACCACATCTGATCTATACATTAATTACACTAAATTTGCTGTGGAATATAAGTAATCGTTGAACAAATTGATCCAACTGCTGCAGTACTGTTCTGATGGCTGTACTCCGTACAGTGATATTAATTGTTAATATCGCAGGCGATTATTAATCTCTCCATTGATCATGCCATGGTCGGTGTAGAACTTAGATGATCAGTGAATGCATTAATCCAATGGCTGTAATTCCGTGTAGGTTGCTGTACACAGTGATGTATTTTCCATTGGCAGTGTCCTCGGCGGTAAATGATAAAGATCAATAAGAATGAATCGACGTGAACTAACTTCACAATTGGTGTAACAGTTCAAATTTGCTTAAGTTGGGTAATGTAAAATCTTCAATGGAAATAGCATGAGAATTATGTAACAATTATGTAATAATTAAGAACAATTTATACATTTCTAACGTCACTTCACCATTAAATGTACACTACACACTCGATGTAGTCCCACAGTATAATCATTCTTTCCTCACGAAGTCACTGAGTATATACTTTCCGTCGGCACTGGCAACTAAGAGTGAGATTTCTGGTACCAAATCAGCCCGGGCTTCTGCGAGAACATTTTACCGCAAATACCACGGATATATTGCAGTTTGCCCATATGGATGAGCATATGTTGTCTGCAGGCTGTGCGACGTGCGAAGACTTTACCAAGAATGTGACGATCGAATGATCTACCGCCAGTGTGAGTCGTCATGTGTTGTTTCCATCGGTGATACTGGCTGTATGATTTGCCACATCCTTCACAAAACAAAACTCGCCCGTCTTTCGTATTGCAATAAGATGTGATGGTCGAGGTTCTTCTGAGAGACCATGCCTCCGTTACAGATCCTATACACGTACCTTGGTTTGAAATGTGCCCAGGTTTGATGCATATACAGGGAATTAATGTTCGAGCAGATCATCCTTGGACCGACTACGGGCCCTTCTTTGTGTTTAAAGCGGACATGTAGTCTCATATTGTCCTCCATTTTGAACCTCTCCCCACGATATTCACAGTCGTGCTCATACTTCTATGGATGCTTCCGTTATAGGGGTACTTTCTGTCCGCTTCGATTCTGGCACTTGAGCTGGTATACATCACAGGAATATTCTTCCGGCTCAACAATGTACCAATAACAGTTTCTTCTCCTACTTATACGTTTTGGTATCTGTATATGTGTGTCCAAGTAATTTTTAGGCCTTACAATTAAATGACAGCATGATGGTTTTGTTGATTCATATCGATGCGGTACTTCACCCGAGAGGATCGAGCCTAAACGGGATTCCTGGAGCACTAGGCTCGGGAATTTTGACCTTGAATCCTACACGATCGGCTTAATTTGTCCCACAGACATTATAGGAAAGAATAGTTTTTCTCCGACGAGGTTATGGACTTCAGCTGGCTTATGAAATTCGCGATCGGCGAGGGGGGCGTTCCTCGGTATTTCCATTTTGTCCTTATTGACCAGGATTGACGGCAAGAGAACCGTTATTTGAAGTATTGTTAATAGATTCATATTCGCGGTAAATCTCTTATCTCTAGATCGGAGAATAGCTGTAACGGCGTATTTGGTGCCCGTTGACATATTGTTTAAGCCGCTGACAGGCGTGCGTATTTCCCACCTACGCAATCGCAGTAGTGAGGCCAATCGACTCGTAACAAAGTGAGTCTGTGATGTGGAATCGAGTATCGCCCTGCATTTATGTATTATGCCGTCTTTTCCGAAATATACATTTGGGCTGTTAATAATAGGACTTATGTAGGTACCTCTGAAATCCGCTTTGCTAACGCCGCTGTTGACGTAGAGGGCCGAGCTATACATTGCACATCTTGAGCCTTATCATTATTCGAGGCGTCAAGCAGTGGGGGTTTCGTGTCCAAATGTAGCAGTTTGCGAAGGTTCTTGCTGCATCTGCGACACTAGCTCGAAGTACACTCACCTGGTAAGGTGATACGACGGTGATAATCTCAATGGTATCACACATCGATGTATGGTGACCTTTTCCACACCTATGACATGATACATGGCATGACACTGATGCCTGCGTGGTGCGCAAATTGCTAGGTTTCGAACTAAAATTATTTCATTTATTATCGATTCCATTGTGACATGCAGCTCGGCTCATGCTCGTGACAAATGCTATCATGCATTTCGAAGTTGGCATGGTCGCATCAGTTGGAGCGTGCTACCATTGCCTAAGCATATCCTTGTTGAGCCTTTCTGTAAGTAAATGCACAATAATTGCACACCAATGCTTCGTGCGCTGCCCCAATGATATTGTTGATTGTTGATGTTGCTGTATATTATTTAATAGTTTGCGAAGACTATCAGGCGAACCCCTTTGCCTGGGTGTCAAGAAAAACAATACCGACCAATGCCGCGGGATTATTATTCGAGGATTGCTGTATAGCTTGGTCAATAATGACTACGCTTCTTCATAGTTTTCTGCGGTCGTATCGAATGACGCTATTGCTTCCGCTGCTACTCCTGTTTAGCAGAAACGTAGGCATTGTAGTTTCGGAAATGCGTTCAGCGATATCACATTATGTGTAAGAGAAGTGAACGCATGCTGAAACGACCGTTAAGCTCTGATAGGCTTAACTTCGGCAATTTTGTGTTGGCTCCTGATCCTGAGGCCTCTGAGGAATTCGAGACGGTCTGTGTCCTCAGATTCTTATGTTCTGACTTTAAGAGAGTTCGTGCCCTGGCCTTTCATTCGAATAAAACCTCAACTGCCTCCTCTCGTTAGGTGGGCATGCCTTCATCATCGGTACCTAGATCTTCTAATATCCCTCGCACATTGTCAAAATTCTTCAAAATTTCGCCTAATCTCTCAGGTCTTACCTGAAACTGTGCGACATCCTGCCTTGGGGGATATTCTACCAAGAATATTCGAAAAGTGATCTGTTGGCACTTAACGGTATTACGTTGTTGTTTAGCCTTGTGTAGAAGCTACCATGTCATTTTGTTATCGTACAGTTCACTCACTCACTTGCGGCTAACGTTGGAGTAATTTACAGAGAAGTCGAAATCACTCCTCTTTAACACACACGAGTAGACGCGAAGGAACAATAGTGGCTCTCCGTAGGTAGCTGAGTCCGGCGCGAAGGACCAAAAATGTAGCGTTCCATTTACCGAATCCCTTCGATTTCCTAGAAGGCTTATCACGTGCCAAATTATTATTGCGTGATTGGCTGTAGTATTGAGGATTCAGAAGTATCAGTTGATAAAAGAGACCGTCCATTTAGGGTAAGGTTATATAATTGTTTAGCAAAGATGTTGAGCGGCGTAACGTTTCGAACACGCGTTCTGTATGAGCAAGTAAGATGTTCCGAATATCTGTGTCGAGGGAGAACTGATTCCTTGAATTTGATCTATATCGTGTCTCGACATTCCCTCTCCGGCATTTTCTCCAGTTTAGTCCCGATTGGGCAAAATAAAGGTTGTGGTGCAAAGGGAAGGAATTTTAATTGGGTGACGGAAGGACTTCTGCCTACGACCAGAGAGCTGTCAAGGAGCCGATTTTGAATGTTCAATGACGTGATTTATAAGTGGCGCCAGTTCGCCGCTTGTTGGGCCTGTTGGGTCTGTTGATAATTTTCCGAATATCTATATTATATTGCAATTCTAGAATTAGCAATGGATATGTCAATTACCGCCTGAGAAATTGACCAATGACAATAAAGTATTGAGTATAGTCTTCTACACAGTACTGTAGCCATTGGATTATTCTACTCACTGATGATTTAATTTCTGTAGCAATCCCAGAATGACAAAAGAAATATCAGTTATCGCCCAAGGTAGTAAGCATTAAGAGTACTGTACAAAGTACAGCAATGAACACAGTACTGTAGCCGTTGGATTAATCTATGTACTGATGACACTAGCTCTACAGCAATTATAGAATGATCAAAGAACAAGTCAGCTATTGCTGGATATATTAACAATGGACAATACATTACTGAGTACAGCCGTCAGCACATTCCTATAGCCTATGTGTTAACCAATTCTCTGATCATCTATATCATATTTCATTTCTAGAGTGATCCATTGATAGATCATCTATCGCTCCAGATAACTACAGTGGACAGTGCAATACATAGTGTTTCTGCCTACGGAGTGCTTTATGAGTGGTATTAATCAATCCGCTTATCATCTCAATTGTACAGCAATTCTAGAATGATATGTGGATAAATCAATTATCGCCAGAGATTTGGCAATTGAAAATAGAGTACTGAGTATTGCAAACTAGACAGTTCTGCATACATTGTGTAAGTCTATTCACTTATCATCTAAGTTCTACAAAAATTTTAGAATGATCATTGGATAGATCAGTTACCGCTATAGATGTTTATAGTTGAGAATACAGCACTGAATGTAGCAATCTATACAGTACCTCATGCATTGCATTAATCGAATCGCAGATCAACTAATTTCTACCCAAATTCTATAATGATCAATGGATAGATTAATTATCGCTAGAGATATTGACAAATGACAATACCGTACTGCGTGTAGTCGTGAATACAGTAATATAGCCGTTATATGAAACTCTTCACTGTTGACATAAATTCTGTAGCAATTCTAGAATAGCAAAAGAAGAGACGAGTATTGCTCGAGACAGTAAGCATTGACATTCTAGTAGACGGAACTATCACCATCACAGTATTATAACCGTTGGATTAAGTTGTTCACTGATGACATAAATTCCACAGAAATTCTGTAATAATCAACGTGTAGGTTAGTTATGGCTAGGGATATTAACAGTTCGCATTACGGTACTGTGTGTAGCTATCAACGCAGTACTACAGCCATTGAATTAACCTATTGTCTTATCATCTATATTAAATTGCAATTCTGGAATAGTAAACGTAATGGTCAATTATTGTTTGAGCTATTAACAAATGATTATACAGTACTGTGTGTAGCCATCTATACAGTTATATAGACATCTTATTAATCTATTCACGGATCAGCTACACTCCATACAACACTGGATTGCTCAGTGCATGCATAAATCATCGCTAGAGATATTGGAAATTGGTAGTAGATTACTGAGTACATCCATCATCACAGTACTGTATCTGGTGGACTAATCTCTTGACTGATGATTTATATTTCACAGCAATTCCAGAATAATCAATGAACAGAACAAATATAGCTAGAGATATTTAAAATTAGCAGTGCGGTACGTAGTACGTCCACCAACAGGGCAGTGTAGTCGTTAGATTAATCTGTTCACTGATGATTTAAATTCCATAGCAATTCTAGGATGATCAAGCTATAAATTAGTTATACCTGGGGATATTAACAATTGACAATATAGCACTGTGTAGTCGGCTACAATCCGTACTTCATTGTCAATTGACTATATCTATAGCGATAATATATTTATTCATTGATCTTTCTAGAACGGCTATAGAACGTAGGTGATCATCGATTCGGTTAATCCAATGACTACAGTACTGTGTTGACGGCTATACTCAGTAATGCATTGTCAGCTGTATATATCTGGATCGATAATTGATCTCTCCATTGATCATACTTGTATTGCTATAAATTATAAATCATCAGTGAATAGATAAATCCAACGGTTATAATACCGTGTTGATGGCTGACATCAGTACTCTGTTGTCATTTGCCAATATCTTTAGCGATAACTAGTCTGCCCATTCATGATTGTAGAATTGGTGTAGAACTTAACTCGTCAGTGTATAGATTAATCAAGTGGCTATAGTATTGTGTAGAAGACTATACTCAGTACTGTATTGTCATTTGTCAATGTATCCAGCGGTAATTGATCTATTAATTGATCACAACAGAATAGCTAGGGAATTTAAATAGTCAGTTCATAGATTAATCCATCGGTTATATTTCTGTGTTGATGGCTGTACCCAGCACTGTATTGTCACTTGTCAATGTCTCTGGCGATTATTGATCTATCCGTTGATCACACTAGAGTCGCTGTAGAACTTAGATGATCTGCGAACAGATTAATAAAATGGTTACAGTACTCTGCAGATGGTTATACATAGTACTGTATAGTCATTTGCCATTATCTCTAGTGATGGTTGTTCTGCCCATTGATAACTCTAGAACCACTATAGAACTTAGATGGTCAGCAAATTGTTTAATTGAACGAATATGGCACTTTGTAGACAGCTACACTCAGTATTGCATTGGCAGTAGTCTATATCTGAAGCGATAACTGATCTATTCATTCATCATTGAAGAATTTCAATGTAATATAGATGAACGGATAATAAGTTAATACAATGGCTGTAGTGCAGTGTTGATGGCTAAACTCAGTAGTGTATTAGCAATTGTTAGTAGCTCCAGAATTAACTGATTTATACTTTGATCCTTCTAGAATTACTATACAATTTAAATCATCCAAAAACGGATTCATCCAACGACTACAGTACTGTGTTAATTACTGCACTCCTTTCTGTATTGTCAGTTGTCAATATCACTATGCATATTTTATGTATCCAATAATCGTTCTAGAATTGCTGTAAGGTTTAAATCATCCGCGAATAGTTTATTCCAGCGGCTACAATGCCCTGTTGGTTTCGGTACTAAGTATCACATTGCCAATTATTAATATCTCCAGCTATAACTGATTTAAACTTGAACAATTCTAGAACTGCAATAGAATTTAAATCAACAGTGATCAAATTAATGCAACAGCTACAACACGGCGATGATGGCTGTACACAGTACTGTTTTGTGAGTTATTATCTAGGGCGATAATGGATCTGTCTTAGTCATTCTAGAATTGCTACAGAATTTAAATAATCAGTGAACAGATTAATCAAACGGCTACATAGCTCCGTTGAGGTTTATACTCAGTAATCTATTGACATATGTCAATGTCCCCAGCAGCAATTCCTCTGCTGTGAAAGTCGATGTTCATGTGTCCTGCAGTTCGCACGTTGACGCGCAATTGGCTGCGTTCTTCATCGGCCCACGAGCCTAGTGATCCACCGTTTAGGATAAATGATCACACTACACCTGGTGAAGAAGTTAGAATATCAGCGAACAGACTAATTCAATGGATGTAGTATTGTGTAGGTACTACTGCTGCACTCGGTACTGAATTGTCATTCGACAGTATCACTACGCATATTTCATCTATCCATTTATAGTTGTAGAATTGCTATAGAGTTTAAATCATCAATGAAGAGATTAATTCTCTGTCGCCGGTGCTCTGTTGGTTTATGTACTAAGCACGATACTGTCAATTGTGATTACCTCTAGCCATAACTGATCTATACATAGATTATTCTAATATTGCGAAGGAATTCAAATAATCAGTGAACAGATTAATCAAATGGGTACAGAGGTATGTTGACAGCTAATCTCGGTGCTATATTGACATATGTCAGTCTCTCCAGCGACAATTGCTATATCCATTGATCGTTGTACAATTGCTGAAGAAATTAGATGATCAACGAACAGATTAATTCAATCACTATATTATAATGTAGGTTACTACTCTCTGCACACTATTGTCATTTGTCAATATCACTACGCATATTTGATCTATCCATTCATCGTTCTAGAATAGCTGTACAGATTAATTCATCAGTGAACAGATTAGCAGATCGGCTCGAAAGCTCTGTTGGTTGCTGTACTAAGTACCGTGCTGCCAATTGAAAATATCTCTAGCCATAGCTGACCCATGCATTGATTATTCCAGAATTGCTGTAGAATTTAAGTCAACTGTTAGCAAATTAATCCTACGGCTATATTATTGTGTAGACTCTCAGTACTACATTGTCATTTGTCATGGTCACTACGCATATTTGATGTATACGTTCATCGTTCTAGAATTGTTATTGCGTTTAAATCATCAGTGAACAGATTAGACCAGTGGCTAGAGTATTCTGTTGGTGGCTGTACTAAGTACCGTACTGTCAATTGTAAATTTTTCTAGCCATAGCTGATGTATACATTGATTACTCTAGAATCGCGATAAAAATAAAGTCATCAGTGAACACATTAATCAAACGGCTACAGCACTGCTTTGACAGCTGTACTCAGTGCTGTATTGTCAATTGTCATTATCTCCAGCAATATTAGATCTGTCCATTGATCATTCTAGAATTGCTGTACAAATTAGATGATCAGTCAACAGATTAATCCACCAGCTACAGTACATTATTGATGGAAGTACTCAGCACTGTATTGTTATTAATCAATATCTCTAGTGGTAATTAATCCATCCATTAATCACTCTAGAATTGCTGTAGAACAGAGATGAGCAGCGAATAGATCAACACACCTGCTATAATAATGTGCAGTTGCCATTATCCAGTATTCTATTGTCATTTTCCAATATCTCTAGAGATAAGTGGTCTATCCACAGATCATTCTAGAATTGCTGTAGAACTTAGATGATGAGCGGATTGATTTATCCCACGGATATAGGACTATGTGGACAGCAACACTCGGCATTGCATTGTCCACGGTCTATATCTAGAGCGGTACATGCTCTATCCATGGATCATTATAGAATTTCAATATGATATAGATGGTCTGAGAATAGGTTATTACAATAGCTGTAGAACTGTACTGATCGCTGTACTATGTAGTGTATTCTCAATTGTTAATACATCCAGCAATAGCTGATTTGTTCTTTGATCATTCTATAATTGCTGTAGAATTCGTGTCATCAGTACACAGATTAATGCAACGGCTACAGTACTGTGTTCATTGCTGTACTTTGTACAGTACTGTCAATGCTTACTACCTTGGGCGATAACTGATATTTCTTTTGTCATTATAGGATTGCTACAGAAATTAAATCATCAGTGAATAGACTAATCCAACGACTATATTACTGTGTTGATGACTGCATTCAGTGCTGTATTGTCATTTGTCAATGTTGTTCCATCCCGGAGAGCGTGCTCATAACATGATTTTTATTCCAAGGCTTACACTTTTAACAGACCTAATGGTTTATCATATATTTTATACTGCTTACTGCAATTCCGGCGGTTATATATGACTCACCGCCGTTGGATGAAGTTTATAAAGGTGATGCAAGGTTTAGAAATTTTCACAAGTACTAGACTCGACTGATGGTCCGACTTGTTACAGAATCAACAAGCGGCAAGCTGACACAACTTATAAATCACGTCATTGACCATCAAAATTCGTCTCCTTGACAGCTCAGTACTCTTTAGTCAAAAGTCCTCCCGTCACATCCTCTGTCCAATTAACATTCCCTCCCTTTACACCACCAACTTTTATTTTGCCCGATCGGAACTAAACTGGAGAATACTCCGGATAGGGCACGACGAGACACAGTACAGATCAAATTCGAGAAATCAGTTCGTCTTCGACACCGATCTTCGGAAAATCTTACTTACACATATAAACGCGTGTTCGGAACGGCACTCCGTTCTACGACTTTGCTAAACTATTATATAACTTTTCTCTAAATAAATGCTTTATCTTATCAATACAAACTTCGGGATCCTTATTATTACAACTCGTCACGCAATAATAATTTGGCGCATGATGAGCCTTCTAGGACATCGAAGGGATTCGATTAACAGAACGCTACATATTTGGTCCTTCGCGCCGGATTCAGCTGCCTGCGTAGAGCCACGCATGGTCCTTCACATCTAGCCGTGTGTGTTAAAGAAGAGTGACATCTATCTCTGTGTAGATTACTCCAACGTTAACCGCAAGTGAGTGAGTGAAAGATACGATAACATGGTGTCATTACGGAGCTTCTATACAAGGATAAACAACAACGTAAAACCGTTAACAGCCAACGGACCACTTTTCGAATATTCTTGGTAGAATATCCCTCAAGGCAGGATGTCGCACAGCTTCAGGTAAGACTTGAGATATTAGACGAAATTTGGAAGAACTTTGACAATTCGAAAGCGATATTAGAAGAGCTAGATCCTGAGGGTGAAGGCATGCATACCAAAAGAAAGGAAGTAGAGGAGGTTCTCATCGAATTAAAGGCCAGTCCAAGAATTCTCTTATAGTCAGAAAATAACAATCTAGCAACACCAACCGTCTCGAATTCGTCATAGGCCTCAGGATTAAGAGTCAACCCTAAATTATCGAAGCTAAGCCTACCTACAGTATTTACCGATTCTTTCGGAAAATGGATTTCGTTTAAGGACGCGTTCGCTTCTGTTATACATAACGAGACATCGCTGGACGCAGTTCAGGAAATACAATGCCTACGTTCCTACTTGAAAGGGGTAGCAGCGGAAACAATTGCGTCATTCGAGAAGACCGCGGAAAACTATGAAGAAGCGTGGTGATTATTGGCCGAATTATACAACAATCAGCAAATAATAATGCTGCGACATTTGTCGATACAATTTTCTTTGACACCCAGGCAAAGGGATGCACCTGTGAGTCTTCGCAAGTTAGTAAGTGATTCACAGCAACATCTGCCATCTCTAATACTATTGGGGCAGACCACGGAGCATTGGGGTGCAATTATTGTGCATTTAACTGCAGAAAGACTGAACAAGGATACGCGCAGGGAATGAGAGCACTCGCTATCAGATACGACAATGCCGACTTCGAAATGGAAGATAGCATTTGTCACCAAAATAAGCCAAGCTGTACATACAATGTAATCGATAATAAATGCAATAATTTTAATTCGAGACCTCGCAATTTCCGCACCACACGAATATCAGTGGCATGCCAAGTATCATGTCATATCTGTGGAAAAGCTCACCATACAGCGGTGGGAGTTACTATTGAGATTAACACCGTCGGATAGCATTACCAGGTGAAAGAGGCAAAACTTTGTACAAACTGCCTGCGGCCAAACCACACTGCCGATGTGTGTACTTCAAACATGTGTCACAGATGCAGCAAGAATCTTTGTAAACTGCTACGTTTGGGCGCCGTACCTGCACAGCTTGGTGCATCGAATAATTATAAAACTCAATATGTGCAATGCATTGCTCAGCCCTCTACGTCAACAGCGGCGATGGCAACACTGTTTTCAGAGGCACCTTCCGAATTCCTAATACCAAAAGTCCTGATTTATATTTTGACAAAGACGGCAACATACATACATGCAGGGCGTTACTGGATTCCGAAGCCCAGGCTCACTCTGTTCCGAGTCGATTCGCCGAATTACTTCAATTGCGTAAGAGGGAAATACGCACGACAGTTAGCGCCACAAACAATATATCAACGAACACCAAATACGCCGCTACAGCTTTTCTCCAATCTAGAGATTAGATATTCACCGCGAAAATAAATCTATTAACAATAATTCAAATAACTTACCTCTTACCGCCAAGCCAGGTCAGTACGGACAAAATAGAAATACCGAGCAACATCCCCCTCACCGATCCCGAATATCATATGCCAGCTGAAATCGATATCCTCATCGGAGCAAGGCTATACTTTCCTTTAATGTACGTGGGACAAATTAAGTTGATAGTGAAGGACTCAGGGTCAAAATTCTCAAGCCTAGTGCTCCAGAAATCCCGTTTAGGCAGGATTATCTCGGGTGAAGTACCGTAATGAAATGAATAAACAAAACCACCACCCTGTCATTTAATTGCAAAATCTAAAAATTATTTGGACACACAAATATAGGTGCTGAAACGTTATAAGCAGGAAAAGAAACAGTTACAGGTACATGGTCGAACCCAAGGCGTATTCATGTGATGTATGTCAGCTCAAGTGCCAAAATCGAAGCGGATTAAAAGGTCGCTCGTAACGGAAACGTGCATCGAAGTATAAGTAAGACTGCGAATATCTTCTGGAAGGGTTCAAAATAAAGGACGATATGAGACCACATTTCCGCTTTAAACACAGAGAAGTACCTATAGTCGGTCCAAGGAAGATCTGCTCGAACATTAATTCCCTGTAAGTGCACCAAAAATGGACACATTTCAAAGGTACGAGTGCATATGTGTAATCATCACAGCCTGCAGTACACATCTGCTCATCCACATGGGCAAACTACCGCATACCGGTGATATTTGCGGTAAGACGAACAAGCTGAAGCCATGCATGATTTGGTACCAGAAATCTCATCCTCGGTTACTAGTGTCGACGCAGAGCGTACACTTAGTGACTTCGTGAAGAAAGAATGATTACACTGTGGGACTAAATCGAGTGCGTCGTGTGCATATAATGGTGAAATGACGTTAGAAATGTACAAATTGTTCTCAAGGATATAATTCTCATGTTATCTATATGCAAGATCTTACATTAGCTAACTTAAGCAAATTTGAACTGTTGCACCAATTGTGATGTTAGTTCTCGTCGATTCATTCTTAATGGTTTGTATGATTTATCGCTATGTATATTGACAATTGAAAATATAGTACTCAGGGTAGCCATCTACACAATTGTATAGCCATTGAAATAATCTGCTGGCTGATCATCTAAGTTCTTCAGCAACGGTAGAATGATCAATGGATAGGACAATTGTCGCTAGAGAGATTGACAAATCGCAATGCGGTACCTGCTGTAGCAATCTACACAGTACTACGGCCAGTAGGTTATTCTGCTCTGCCAGTGGGTTAATCTGGTCATCTAAGTCCTTCAGCAATTGCGGAATAGTCGAGGAGTATTGCAATTCTCGTTAGAGATATTGACGAATGTCGATACTGTAACAAGTATAGTCATCGACACAAAACTATTGCAGATGGATTAACACGTTGAGTGCGGCGCCGATTTTGCTATACTTTCCGCTCAGGCGGCAGCTAGTGAGCACTTGATGCCGAGCGCTCAAGTATACTGAGGGTTATGAGCAGAAGATTACTTTGTTTCACTTTGTCGTTTGGACTATGAGAATGGTACAGCCAATGCACAAATATACAAATTATGAACAGAAGATAATGGGGTGGGGAATGCCAGAAAGACAAAAAGACGATCACCAAGAAACGATCAGTCGAAAAAAGCCACGGAGGTGTAAAGATTTACTTTAGCAGAGGGAAATAAATTTTTACAATATATTAATTATCATTGTTAATTTAACCCTTGACAATGCCAGTCTTACACACCGATGATGATAAAACGAAAAATTCGCTGTCAGTCCCTAGAATCCATACCGTCCAAACGAAAAGTCTACTGTCAGTCCCTAGGGACTCACGTAGCACTCAACGTGTTAATCTGTACAGTAATAATATAAATCCTATAGCACTTCAAGATTAACGAAAGACAAATCCACTACCGTTCGACATATTAAAAATTGAGAAAACTGTACTGAGTAGAGCCACCATCTCAGTACTGTACCCATCAGAACAATTTGGTCACTGATGATATGAATTCCTCAGCAATTCTATAATAATCATTGTGTATATCAGTGAAGGCTAAAGATATTTACAATTGATAGTACGGTGCTTAGTACATCCACCAACAGAGCTCTGTTGACGTTCGAATAATTTGTTCAAGTATGAATTAAGTTCTATAGCAATTCCAGAATGACAAAACACTGATCCGTTATCGATCGAGATATTGACAATTGACAAAAATGTACGGACTACAGCCATGATCACAGTACTGCAGCCGTTGGATCGCTTTGTTCACGGATAATTTAAATTCCACAGCAATTCTGGGATAATCAACGTATAGATCAATTAATGCTAGAGATATTTGCAATTGACAGTGCGGTACATAGTACATCGACCAAGAGAGCACTTTAGCCGTTGGATCAGTCTGTTCACTGATGACCTAAACTCAATAGCATTTCAGGAACGATCAATGGACCAAACAAATATCGGTAGTGACATTGACAAACGACCATAGAGTACATAGTCCAAACATCTGCACAATACTATAGCGATTGAATTAATTTGTTCGCTGATCATCTATGTTCTTCAGCAATTGTAGTATGATCAGTGGATATTGCAATTGTGGCCAGACACAATGACATATGTCATTAGAGTACTGGGTGTAGCCATCATCAGGTCACTGTAGCCGTTGGAATAATCTGTTAAATGAGAACTTAAATTCTATGGCAACTATGAAATGGCAAAAGACAGATCCGTTATCGCTCGAGATATTAACAATTGACGATGCAATACAGAGTATAGCCATCATGATGTACTGTAGCCGTTGGATTAATATGTTCACTGGTGGTTTAAATTACACAGCAATTCCAGCATGGTCAATGTATAGATCAGTTGTGGCTAGAGATATTTACAGTTGACAGAAACAGTGCTTAGAACATCCGCCATCAAAGCACTATAGCCATTTGATTAATCTGTTCACTGATGATTTGAACTCTATAGCAATTCCAGAAGATCAGTGGATCGATCATATATCCCTAATGATCTAAGTTCTTCAGCAATTGTAGAATGATCAGTGGATACAGCAATTGTCGCCGGAGACATTGACATATGTCAATACAGTACTGCGCATAGCCTTAAACAGGCCACTGTAGCCGTTTGTTTATCCTGGTAACTGATGATCTAAATTCCGTGGCAATTTTAGAATGACAAAAGCAGATGAAATATCCCTACGGATATTAACAACTGAAAACACAGTACTGAGTACAGCCATCATCAAGTACTTTAGCCGCTGGATTAATTTGTTCACAGATGATTTCAATTCTATTGCAACTCTGGAATGACCTATGGGTCGATCAAATATCGATAGTAATGTTGACACGTGACATTACAGTACAGCAAATAGCTATCTACACAATACTATAGCGATTGAATTGATTAGTTCTCTGATCATCCAAGTTCTTCAGCAATTTTAGAATGATCAATGGATAGAGAAATTGTCCCTGGAGACAATAACAGAGCAAAGTAACACAGCACTGTAGACGTTTGATTAATCTATTTGTTGATGATTTACGTTCCGAAGCAATTCTAGAATAATAAATGTACTCATCACTTATGGCAAAAAATATTTACAGTTGGCAGTCCTGTAATTAATACATCCACCAACAGAGCACTGTAGCCGTTGGATAAGTCTGTGCTCTGGTGATAGAAATCCTATAGCAATTCTAGAAAGACAAAAGAGATAATCTGTCATTGCTCGATGTATTAACAGTTGACAAAAGAGTACTGAGTACAGCCATCGTCACTGTCCTGTAGCCGTTGAACTAACTTGTTCACTGATGATTTAAGTTTCACAGCAATACTAATATAATCCATATATAGATCAGTTGTGGCTGGGAATAATCACAATATACAGTACGGTACTTAGTACATCCAATAGCAGAGCACTGTAGCCGTTGCATTAATTTGTCCACTGATGGGTTAAATTCCACAGCAATTCTAGAATAACCAATGGATGCACCATTTATGTCTAGAGATATTTACAATTTGCAGTACGGTACTAAGAACATCTACCAACGGAGCACTGTAGCTGTTGGATTAATCTGTCCACTGATGATTGAAATTCTATAGCAAGTCTAGAATGAAAAAATGCAGATCCGTTATCGCTCGAGATAATAACGAATGACAACACAGTACTAAGTACAGCCATCATCGCATTACTGCATCCGTTATATTTACATGTTCACCGAAGATTTATGATCCACACCAATTCCAGGGTAATTCATGCATACATCAGTTATGGCATGTCAGTAATTCAAAACTAATATTCAACCCGAATTGACTTATTTTAATACTGTATTAACGAAGCGACTTTTTTAGATAATTTATATACTTTATGTAGAGAATACGTTACGAATATATTTTATGACACACTCGGTATTTTACACCATTATCGTGATTATTGTAAGAGGATTGGAAATTTTACAATCTTCACTGTTCAT